>NW_019170460.1:2101-95948 GCF_001890805.1 Aspergillus glaucus CBS 516.65 | reverse complement strand
AAAAAAAAAAAAAAAAAAAAAAAAAAAAAAAAAAAAAAAAAAAAAAAAAAAAAAAAAAACCATCCAAGGTAAACGTCCAAGCCATCAGGAGGAACATTTGCGATTGCAGCACCCTTCGATTGGCCCGCAAAAGTATGTATATCCCACTGAGCAGCAGAACGAGAGTCATTCAAAGAGGAATATTTTTTTTTTTTAAAAAAAAAAATAAAAAAATAAATAAAAAATAAAAATATAAGTCTGGGAAAAATGAGTCCAGAAATGTATCCAGGTTCAACGCCGTTGCGGAAATGCGTGAGTAAATAGAAGAACCGCAGAGGACTATAAAGGACGCCAACTCCGCTTAAATGCACGTGTCGAATGGGAAGGAGAATAGTAAGCTCAGACATCCATCATCTCGGCGTCTTCGACGAGGATCTCATCTGCAGGACCCCAGTTGCCTTCATAGATTGTGGCTCCGGCCCGACGACGATGTTCAGCAAATTGGACACCATACGTCTGCAATACCTGGTCGGCTGTGGGACGCTGGAACGGATCGGGCGAGATCATCCACCCGACAATCTTATCCAATGCCTGTTCATGGTCTGCGTCAACCATGAACTCAGGAGGGTTCACCAAATCCCCACTACGAGGCATAGGGACAGGCTTGGGTTTGCGACCTCCCATGAAGCTACCCACTCCAAAGTCGTCATCACCACAGTCAGAGGCACAAAGGTCTTCGAAGGAAGGTTCCTCCGAAACTGGGTTGCCAGACGCGTCTCGGCAAACGTAGGAGTCCGAGCTGAAACTCAAGCTGGGGACATCGCTCATGTCGCCGTTCCGGAGTTTCTGCCATGAAACGCCGTTGTCAGGAAGCTCAACGTTCCCGGCGATTTCAAAGATTATCAGGCCGAGGGAGAAGATGTCGGCCGGCTTGTCGAACTGGCCCATCAGAATTTCCGGGCCAATATATTCGCGATCACCTTCACCCTCGATACCTTCTTCAGCTGGCCATCTGGTTGCCATGCCAAAGTCGGCAATTTTCAACACACCCTCAAAGGATACCAAGATATTGGCCGGTTTGAGATCGAGATGAATATAACCCATGTCATGGATATGTTTAACGCCCTGTCGGTGGGTTAGTATTTCATTGCATGCCGATGGAAAACGAGGTGAGATCTTACTGAAGCCAGTTCCAACAGAATCTTCC
The DNA here is from genome assembly GCF_001890805.1 of Aspergillus glaucus CBS 516.65. Classification (NCBI taxonomy): domain Eukaryota; kingdom Fungi; phylum Ascomycota; class Eurotiomycetes; order Eurotiales; family Aspergillaceae; genus Aspergillus; species Aspergillus glaucus. The sequence continues at coordinate 94,762 of NW_019170460.1, read as the reverse complement.
AGATGCGGAAATCATCCAATCGGGCTTTGAGTCCGACCTCGGCCAGGAATATATCGAGACTGCCTTCCTCGCAGAACTCGGTCTGGATGTACAGATGGCCGCTAGCTTCCCAACTGTCGACGAAAGAAATGACATGGTCCGAGTTGGTGAGCGTTTTCAGGGCGTCCACTTCCCGAATACGGCGCTCACGGTCCCTCAATCCTGAGTATGGTTGTTTGGCCTTCTTGACAGCCCATACTCGGTTGGGCAACGAATCTGGGGACTTTGGTCCGGTTGGCGGGAGGGAGAAGATAGAGGGCTCGCCATGTGGTTGAGTGACCCGGAAGACCTGCGAGAATTCACCGGTGCCGATGAGTTCCACATTTTGGAAACGAGACATCAAGGCTGGATCGACGTCGGGGGCGTTGAATCCAGTCAGCTGGAGACTTGAGCGTTTCCCGGCCAGCAGGAAAGAATCACGAGGTCCAGTGGGAGTTGCAGGGAGATTGGAGGCGTTGAAATCTGACCCAATGGAGTGTGGCTCATTCTGCGCAGTGATGGACAAGCCACTAGGGTCGGGAGGGAAGATGTGGTCCTGTGGCGTCCGCGGTGATCCACGCAGAATCTTCTCACTCACAGGACTCGCTCTGCTTTCCGACAACCTCTCCAACGACGCAATCTGGGAGGCCGCCGGCGGATACGTTCGCGATGGGAAGAATGACTGTTTGGTGGGTGTGGGAGGCAGTTCCAATTCACTCAGAGGCTGGCTGTCGAACCGGGCCGAGGGCGATTGGGCCTGTGCGTCGTCGCCGTCGACACTCACAAAGCTACTGCGACGCGAAAGGTCAGGCTTGTTGAAACTGTTGCCGAAAATTCCCATGCCACGGGCAAAAGGGCCCGGCTTCGGGCGGCTGGTGGTAGGAGGGTTAAACGGAGATGGAGGCACTGCCTCGGATGGTTTTGGGGCAGTGGGGAACAGGTTGATGGGCCGCTTGCATGGCGTGTCTGGCATGTTCTTGCTAGATCGCAGCGAGTGCTGGAGGTCTTCGGCATTCCGATTCTTCTTGGAAATCAGACCCGTCGACATGAACGCCGCCGGCAGCGGCTTAACAAGCTTATAGTTCTCAGGAGTGGCAAACGACTCCGAGGACATATTCGAATCCTCTCGGTTTAACCGGCGGACTGGCGCAGGGCGCGTAGCTGCTCCCGCAGGGAGAGACTTGGAGAAGTCGATGCCTCGCGGCCGCTCACTCTTGTGAGCGGGTTCATGGGTTGGCGAGTCATCGACAAGGCTCGAACTGGATGACGATTGGGTGATGGTCCGCGATAAAGGATGAGGGCCCTGGCGAGACGCCGCGTTATTCAAAGATGTCGCAAACAGCGAGCTGCTCGATTCCGGTTTTGGCGAGAAAAGGCTTTCCTTGCTGGGTTGGAACAGATTTGGATCCAGGCGTGGACGAGATGGTGCAGCAGGCGTGCCAAAGAGAGAAGGGCGATCATTCTGGCGCTGTTGCAACGTTGACCGTCGCAGGGAACACGACCGCTTTGGGACAGTTGCGAAAGGGCTGAAAGGCGAAACCGGGGCTGGCGGCGGCGGCATGTCATCTTCAGATTCAGTATCAAGTGGTTCGTCACCCATCATGATGGCATCATCGTTATCGTTGTCGTTGTCAAAGATACTGAACTCGCCAGACAAGTTGGGTGTGTAGACGCTGCGCCGCTTTGCGGACGGACTGCCACGGGAAGCCTGATCCAAGTTCATGGTACCATCACTGCGTTTCAGAGGGCTAACCGCTGCGTACGAAAACGTCCCGCTCCGGCGCTTCTCAATGCGGGATAGGGTTGGCCGTGGGCCCAGCGCATTCTCTGCAAAGGCCGAAGCGTTGTGCTGACAGACATCCTCTGCTGGTTGGTCGGGAGTAGTCTCGATGTCAATTTCGGGAGTCGTAGGTGAATTCTCCTCCCCAGAGGGCGCCAGAACTGGCTGCAGAGGCTTTGCGTTGCCCTGATCGGTCGAAACGTTCAAGACACGCTTCACCGGGCTGCGGGGGGAGGTTCGTGTCCGCCGCATGGCCGGCCGGGTGATTTTGGCGCTTGGTGGATAAGGCACGGCAAAGGGAGACTGCTGGGATGTGCTCGGGAGCAGTACAAAGTTGCCCTGGCCGGACCGACGCGACGGCGACAGTGGAGACGAGACGTATGGCGTGGTGGATTTGGATGGTGAGTGGTTGCGCGAGGTGAGCAGGGAGAAATTCGAGCCCTTGGAGGGTGACCGGGACAATGAACGGCGGAGTTGCCGGATGGCCGAACTAGCATCAACATGGTGAATGCCCGAGTGCGAGGGCAGATGGAGCGTGCCACCCGCATCCCGGTGCGGCGAAAATGTTGCAACCATGATGAGTGAGAATGTATGAGTCACGACAGGAATGATAGTAGGAAGATCTCTTCCAAGAGGTGTCAACGGAGATCTTTTTTAAAGGCGATGGTGTGACTCTTCGGAGAGAATCAAATGACCGATGTCAAAGACGATCCCTCCGTAGGGTAACAAGACGACAATGGGATGTTGACTGTATACAACAAGACCCAAAACAGAGCGACAGTGGAGAACCGAGCACAAACAGTCCAGTGGCAGTGCTAGCGCAATTTCTCCTGCCCAAGGACCAGAGCTGTGGAATGCGGAGCCGGTTAGGCCGCAAAGGTACGTATCGTCCACTGGGAGACGCCGGAAATTTGGTAACAATGTGGATCAGGGTAAATGACGAAGGAGGGCGATGATCGATTGGCATCAATCTAGAACATGGCGAGGCCGGAGGAATTCGATGACGCCAAAAGGCTCGATGCGCTTAGGGAATATTTTCCTCCTATGCGCTTAGGCCACACAAAACGCGCGCGCGCGACACGCGGGGCAAACACGACACGATTATAATGTATGCGCGCGCTGAAACGCCAGGAAATTGTTTGCAGCGGGGAGACGGTAGGCGCAACCTGCGATGCGGGAATGTTTCGAAGTGACAACCGCGATGCGCCTTCTATTCTTTTTCTTCGCGAAATGCGCGGAATCGGCAGGAACGAAGCGAGGAAGGCGATAGTGCTTCTTCTCTTAGTCGGTGTAAGAGACAGAGACACACAAAAGAGGCTGTTGACAGACGACGAACAGAAAGGGCGGCAAGCGAAACGCAGCGAAGAGGGAGCGGTTATCTATCCCTTCCGTTGAGGAAGGAGGGGAGGACAGACTGCGCGCGCAAGGGGTATGATGTCGACAGACAAGGCGCCCCTCCAAAAAAAAAGAGAAAAAAAAAAAGAAAAGAAATTTTTTTTTAACTGGACAGCCACGCGAGAAATGTATGTATGTCGATTATTAGCGACCAAAGCGAGAGGAGGGTGTGAGTTGTCGCGAAAAGGGAGGGGCGAGTGGGAAAAGTATCGAATTGGGAAATTGCGGTATAGGCGACACGAAAGAGGCGAAAGAGGACCAAGAGAAAGGAAGAAAGAATGTTTTAAGTTCCGAAAAAGGATCGCAACCAGTGATAATAAGGTACGATGGAAGTTGATTCTTGAATCCGGATAAAGAGCTTTGAGAACGGAAAGAGGTTTTTGAGGATGAAAGAGAGTAACCGTAGTTCTGGCCGAGTATAATTTTTTGGGGGGGGGACTCGAAAGCGCCAACGCGCCGCGCGTGGATGTTGTGTTGACGCATGCCCGATTTGGCTTAGTCCCGGGTACGGAAACGCGTGACATGGCGTCATGATACACGGTCACGTTATTGTTTATACTATTGTTACGCTTTGTTACGCTGTTCTACTACCCCTATAGTAGTAATAGTCATATTCACTTATTCTTCATGAACCACTTATTCTGATGGAAAATATTATTGTATCGTTGATACTACATGATGCAACCATCGTAGCGGAGATTAAAATAGATACTACGGAGTACTACTGTGTACTACTCCAGATCCACGACGGGTGCATATCGATATCGATAGCCATCAGAGTATGGGGTGATAATGGTATCAATAACCCAATCCAGAACCCTTGCTTCGTACCTCTGCTCCTCGCGTGCAATCTCTTGCCCTGCGAAAGGCACTGTCCCTATCTAAATGCTGGGAATATAAATTCCTTGTCTTCGGATGAAGTTCAAAAGAAAAAGATTTGAGATGAATAGGTGCTGACTTACGATACCTAACTGTACGGCTACTCGCGCCCCGCCAATCCACGTGCCCTACTGATCGCGACGTGTCCAACTTGGGGGGATCGGATACTAAGCAACGTTGACAAGATGATTGCATTCGATCTGTCCTGATCGGATCCGGTCGTGATATGATCTGTATACCCATTGCTCGGGAGACCAGTTACCATGGTTCATCCTCAGGCACCCTATTCAGACTTTCCGGGATTCAACAAAGCCATTCGGTCCGCAAAGTTTCCAAAAACGCTAATGCGAACAACATACAGCTACATTGCATGCGTTGCGCCCCCGTGCTTCATCTTCAAACAAATAATTGGAATTATTCCCTTGCAGAGAACGAGGCGTCGTTAGTCAGCATGCATAAAGTTTGCGATTTTATGTGCGCAACAAGTATGGAGATAATGGTAGTGGACGATGCCCAAGTTTCAACCTGAACCCCCTTACGCCACAGCGCCATCCCTCTTGTCTGTCAATTATTCCGTGCAAAACTGGTATATATTGTCTTCACCGCACCAGTTGTCCACGGCAACCTGCCCTACACCTGACTTTGCGCTCGATTTAAACTTGGATCCAGGCAATTTGGGACTAATCTATCGTTTCGGATCGTCCGACTACGAGGCAAAATCTCATTAATCGCTCGTCCCTAACCTCTATTCAATGCAGATGCCACACGGGATGGGATTCTATGCGCTCAGAAATTCAATTGCTTTGAGAATGACGACATGAGTGTTATCGACTTTGAAGCCGATAACAAGTGGGCCTAATTGCAATATTTCTTGCTGGAACTTCTTTCATTGGTTTCATTCCACTGCTACTAGAGCCGGCTTTATCTCGAACGCGCAACTTTAGTGCATCGCCTCCATTGGAGTCTGAAGGATTAACAAATACCAGCAGCAGAGAACCATGGAAACAAGTGCATAGCCGAAACAGTGGCCCATTATCCAATTCCGTGGAGAGACATTGACATGTCCGGATCGGTCAACATCCTTCAATTTGTCTTACGCTCCCTGGACCAGGCAATTGACTTGCTAACGACAGTTCATGTCCCATGACAGCTGTGCAACGAACATGGGCATGACTGCCATAGTAGCATTGGCACTCTTACCCCGTTGCTCTCATCTCAGACCCGGTGGTAATGGTAGCAGTTAGTGGCGTCGTAGAGCATATGTTGGATCCGGGACATTGAAGTGCATTGGTCCGTGACTGTCTGACATGCATGAATGCATAGCGGTCGGACTTCCATGACTTCTCGGGTCTTTCTGTCATTGACGGTCTGCATGTCAGTCAAGCATATAGCAAGTATGTGGTCGTAGCTACTATGCACTCCGTATGAGTTAGAATATCACATAATAGATTCTTTCCGGCTTTCATTTCCGATATATGAGCTACGTAATCGGAGGAATATATCTGCATTCTTGTGAGGAAATGGAATGCTTCTGATGTCAAACAAGATCAATCACGTGTACTGCATCAATCCCAGTAATTCGTGACATTATCCATGTCAATTTTATGACCTGTCTAGTGTATGTATATCAAGATAAAGACGTGCTTTGTGGGAGCAGTGGTTTTGCGAGGCAAGTCAAGTCAGAAAGCTGTTCATATATATAGAAGCTACATTAGTGATGGAATGCAGGACAAAGTGATGCGCGGATATATATCTTGACCACTTTGTATACACATTGTCAACACCTCCGAATAAACCGAAGATTCCACCGCACTTGAAAAGAAATAAAGGCTCAGTAATGAGTGCAATGGAAAAGAAGCACATGTAAAGTCAGACGAGAGCATTAACATCTCTATGGCCTATATAGTAGCGACTCGAAGTAGGTAATGTACCATCCAATTGAATGGCCCATAACATGCCAAGTTCACCTGCATGTATACAGCATACAATGCAGACTACATACAAAATGTGCAACATGCTCACGTGCCATGCTAAAAAGCATAAAATACGATGATGAATCACTGGGAATAAACAGATCATGTGCTGTATCGGGTGGATGGATGGGAATAGCAATGATAAAGTTGCGATTCGTAATTACGCCTCCTTGAGTGGGGGAATAAGCGGTATACTCTTTTTTCGCGCCCTATGCTGTCTCAAATAGACTTCTTCTGGTGGCGAGTCATTATAAACACCCGACGATTGGGGTGGGGAGGGGGGCGCGTGGGGGAGTAGAAGCCCGATGGGATCTTCCATACGTGTACAGGGAGTATAGAATTTTTCCAGAGTTGGCGATCGCGTTTCTGTTCGATGTTTTCTTTTTTCTATGTAAAAGAAATATCTTGTACGGGGAGGACATTTCGTGGCATCCATGTCGCGGCATTGCATTCGCGTTATTCCCAGGTCAAAAATGCTTCCGTTATGCATTCAGCGGTAGTAAGATAATATGTCTATAGTTAACACTGGTATACCATTGATAATCAGGGCTTAATTGAGGCGTGTTTAATCCCTCGTATTCATCGTCATGAATGCACCTTCCTGTTTAGGCTCTTTCCGTATTAGTGCAGCTTAGATTCTATAGGTGCAACCTCGCGCAGCTTTCTCTCTCAATCAACCATCTCTTTGATTTTTAGTCTTTGCCTCCAAAATCTAATCCTTCAGGCCTACAACCCAAGATGATCTCCAGCTGCACACTCTGAAATGAGGGAGAAGTCATCCACATCTTGCAAGATATGGTGTGGAATCGTTCCCCATAATGTCTCTTCTTTCTAGCGTGTGCTCTCTACCTCTACTTTGAGCTAGCAATGCATTGATAGGACGCGAGAAGAAGCGAAAGTTTGTCCGATGCACAAAAATTATGGACCGGGCCGGCCGGGCCATGAGCGTTATTGGGGCATCACGGCAGAACGGTAGATATTTCAAAATGGAACTGACGGAGCGGCGCCCATTCCAGATACAAATTTTATGATGCCAGACTTCTCAATTCCTCAGAAGATCGTTGATGGACGAATTGTAGTGTCTGCTGTTGGACGTCCCACACATGGGCCGTTCGATGAGATGCAGACAGTCCAAAACCCTTCAGAGATAATGGAACTGTTCGATTGGCTAGCAACCAGCACCATACCATTTGTTGGAGTTGGTACTTTTCAACTGAAATTGGAATGGAGTGCTCACTCGCAACACTCTCTGTCGCCTTTTAACAAGGCCATCTTCAGAAAAATGCCAGCTTTCTCAGGAAATGCACAGCTTACTCGATATGTTTGCCGATTCCAATGATAATTTGAAAGAATTAGAGAGTCTGGCGGCCATGCTGCATCTTTCAATATCGTCCTGCACATGCAACTCTCCATAAGCCGCAATTATGGAGTGTTTTTTCGCGGAACCTCGAAGAACGCTATAGACGGGCAATGAACAGAATGAAGCATAGAGCTGAAGAGGAGTTGGCAGAGTGCAGAGATCAGATCTCTCGTTTGAAGCTTACCTGGCAAGTTCACGATTACGTGGGTGATAAATTCCCAAAGATAACTTTCAAATTGGAAGCATTTCGGCATTGGAGCTCTCAGAGCCGTGGGCCATGACAATGAAGCCGAACTCGAGGAGGTACGCTTCATGTCTAACATCATCTGTCGAGTCTATATAGACAATGTCTTCCCAGACTACACGCGTATTAAAGCAACTGCGAGCCAAGTTGGAATCCCGTGTTCAGAACTAGAGGGCTCACGACAGGAGTGCTTCGAGACGTGCTGAGACAGCACAGACAGTTCGCGACCCGATATTGTGGGGGAAACACCGCAGCTTTTTGCGCTGAGTACGGTTCAGCAGACGTTCAACAGCTATATGACGGACAGAGCCGGGGTCTCCTTTAGACTGCCCTAGCGGAGAACACTTCCACTCGGAAGCATACGCCACCCGATGTGAAACAGATCATCCAAGCAATTGGTAAATAGGACCTCAAGTGTCGCTTTGGCGGTATCAGGTGAGGGAGAGACCGATGATTGGTAGATGTGATGTGTATCTGTTGTTATATTGTTCTCGTCATTTTTGTGTTTCTGTTCTTGTTCTGGAGTATATCGAATAATATATTGTTGAATTGACAACCCCCTTCGCTGTACATAATTGATGAGTAGCGGAAATGGAGAAACAAGACTTAGCCTGTATTGTCTCTCACGTCTGACGCGCATTTCTTCACATAGTGATCTAAGCCGAAGGGGTCGTCATCGACATCTTAGTCCATGTTTCAGCATTCCGGATATAGTAATCGTATCAATGCGTAGAGACATGATGTGGGCGATAGGTACAAGAGTACATACTTCGGAGTACGTATTGACCTCTCACGTACGATGAATTAGTTACTCGGTGAATCTCATTTGGTCTTCGCAATCCTTCAGGTGGAGATTTTCATCTTAGTCCCTGTACATCGCGGCTCGATCCTTCAAGAAATGGCATGAGGTCGAAAGAAGGCCGAATGATGATATCCCTTGCCACCAATTAGCGTCGACAGACTCTGTCTGTGGTCTGTGATCACCGTCTGCGGACTAAAGCACATGTGGTGCTCACTGACCCCATGCACTTGGATAGCGTGGGAAGTCGGCAGGATGCGATCCGCCTGTCTATCAGCCAGCGAGCGATCAGACAATAATAATAAGTGGGATGTGATTGATTCGAGCAACCGCCACGCGTGGGAAGTCCCATGCAAGTGTCCCAGAATGGTCTGGTTTGAGGCTACAGAATTCATGTATAGTGTGTTCTATAGCAATAATGATTTAGTCCAATGTTCTGTACCGTGTGGAAGCCGTGCGGAATCATTTTCCCTCCCGCGTGCAGGGATGCAGAAATCCCTGCTAGTCTGCGACAAACAGTCAACCTGTGAGTGGCATGGTCCGATTAGTAGAACGTGCTTTGGATTGAGCTCTCACTCGTGATTTAATAATGCGTGATGTAGCAGCCATACCCTGCTTTGTACATGGTACCCCCGAGTAGTGCTCTTGTAGCGAGAGTGGAATTGCATCATAGCCATGACGCTAGTAACAGAATGGTATATGTATACAAAGTTACGGCGCTTGTTCCCGCCATTGGGCGGTGTTGAAAGGCGGATCTAATCGCTGTTAGTGTGGGTGTGTATTTCCTCCCCTCATCCCACTCTCTTGTACCTTTTTTTACATTTTACAAGAATAACCGTAGTGGTGGTAATGTTCTACAAGAAAAAGAAAGCATTCAAGTCGGAGATAATCCCTTTTCTCTGCATTTCGATGCATATTCTTGAGACAACATGATCGTTCGTGGCCACCTCGGTTGACCTGATTCCGATAAGATACGCCCGTATCAATCAGTTGCCCTATGCAGAAACTCCCACTGTTTACGTACCTCCCATCCACATAGCATGGGCTTTTCTCTTCATACATACATAATATATAGACTGTACTGTTTTTCTGACAAGCCGCATGACTAACAAGTTTTTTGTCCTGCCCATGGCGTGGTGGAGCGAGTCATCAGTTACATACGCGATTTCCGCTGTCAAAGAAAAAAAAAAAAAAAGTGACTTTTGCAAGTTTCAAAATTTCGGTTCCTTGAAATTTAATTGCTTTTTTTTTTTTTTTTTTTTCTAATTTCTAACAATAAATTCATTCTTCGGCGATCGTCATCCTCGTCGTCCAGAGGTACATATTTGATCGTTTTACCTGCTGCTTTTGACTTTTTTTTCCCCCCCTTCTTCTCTCACTCACACCCCTCTCTCTTATATCCTCATCCTCTCGCTTTATACCTTCTACTGTATAGTAATACTTGCATCCTTTTCTCCGGTCAAGAGAGAGGTTCCGTTTTCTCTTCGTCTCTTTCCATTTTTTTCTGGTCTCTTTTTTCACCTGCTTTCTCTAACTTAATCCATCGTCTCTCTCGTTATGGAGCCTGTTCTGCGCAAGCCTGAGATCAACTACCCTACCACATCAACTACCATGCCTCGTGCTCAGCCTTCGTCTTCGCGCGGTCCTTCCCGTCTCAAGGCAACTCCTGCGGAGGACATGCACGATGTCCTCTGCATCGGTTTCGGACCGGCCTCTCTGGCAATTGGTATTGCCCTTCACGATTCCTTGGATCCCGCTCTCGCAAAGCCTGGTACCAACACCAACTTCCAGCCCAAGGTTTGCTTCCTCGAGCGACAGAAGCGATTCGCCTGGCACTCGGGCATGCTGGTCCCCGGCTCCCGCATGCAGATTTCGTTCATCAAGGATTTGGCAACCCTCCGTGACCCTCGCAGCAGCTTCACCTTCCTCAACTACCTCCACCAGAAAGAGCGCTTGATTGACTTCACCAACTTGGGAACTTTCCTCCCGGCCCGGATGGAGTTCGAAGACTACATGCGGTGGTGTGCTGAGATATTCTCGGATGTGGTGGCTTATGGTCAGGAGGTGGTGGAGGTGATTCCTGGCAAGTCGGACCCTACCAGCTCCGCGGTGGACTACTTCACTGTTCTCTCGCGCGATGTTGAGACGGGCGAGATTACTTCGAGAAACACCCGCAAAGTCGTCATTGCCATTGGTGGCAAGGCGAAGATGCCCCCCGGTCTTCCCCAGGACCCCCGCATCATGCATTCCTCCAAGTACTGCACCACCCTTCCCGCCATGCTGAAGAACGACTCCAACCCCTACAACATTGCCGTCCTGGGAAGCGGTCAAAGTGCCGCTGAAATCTACCATGACCTTCAGAAGCGCTACCCCAATGCGCGTACCACTTTGATCATGAGAGATACGGCTATGCGTCCTAGTGATGATTCGCCATTGTATGTTACACTTCCACTCCCCTCAAATTGGATGCGCAGCTAACAACGCAATTCGTATACAGTGTCAACGAAGTCTTCAACCCTGAACGTGTCGAAACCTTCTACAACAAGTCTCCCGAGGAGCGTCAGCGTTCCCTCGCCGCCGACAAGGCAACCAACTATAGCGTTGTCCGTCTCGAATTGATCGAGCAAATTTACAACGACCTGTACCTCCAGCGCGTCAAGAACCCCGACGAGACCCAATGGCAACACCGGATCCTTCCTTCCCGCAAGATCACTCGCGTTGAGCACCACGGCCCTGAGAACCGGATGCGCCTCCATGTCCGGTCCTCTAAGGACACCGCCGCTCCCTCGGAAGGCAAGGAGACTTTGGAAGTCGACGCTCTCATGGTGGCGACTGGCTACCAGCGCGATGCGCACGAGGACATTCTGCGCAATGTCCAACACCTGCGGCCCGCGAACTTGGAGCAATGGATCCCCAGCCGGGACTACCGGGTCCAGATGGACTCCAGAAAGGTCAGCGCACGGGCTGGTGTCTGGCTTCAGGGCTGCAACGAGAAGACCCACGGTCTGAGTGATAGCTTGCTGTCTGTCCTGGCGGCGCGTGGTGGAGAAATGGTGCAATCGCTCTTTGGCGAGCAGCTGGCGGGCAAGGAGGTGCAGGACACCACCCCGATTCGTGCCATGCTGTAATTGAAGAGAAGAAGGGTACCAATCGGGTCTTGGGTCTGTGACCTGGCCCGTCTTAAAAGGAGTCGTTTTGATAAAATCCGCGCCGTGATCTATTGATGCATGATTTGTGATATTATTGTTCTTATTTATTTCCCTATTTGTTCGACATATATATTACTATTATTCCCCATTATTTTATATGTTTTTTTTTTTTTTTTTTTTTTTTTTTTTTTTTTTTGGGTGTATAGAAGTTGATAGTTTGATAGAGATTTTGAATTTACTTTCTTTTACTTGAGCATTTACTTAGTCAAACTCCGAGACAAACCGTACAATCCCTAGCATTATTCCGCAGCAAAGGAGCACATACCACACAGACACAGACTCCATACAGCGGACAACTCCGAAAGGACTACTACTACATCTGTCCAAGCAGGCCAGATCCCTGCCGCATGAGTAAATCGCAAACCAACAACACTGAAACCAACCACGGATGGACAGTCGAAAACTGGGGCGCATGAAATTGACGGGCCCGGATCGGACGTAGAAACAGTGGGATCATCGTCGGAACATCCTAGGCTGGTTAAAGGCGCCGAGAGAGAGGTGGTACGATGAGCGCCGCCTTGGATGGGACCGGTTGCCTTTAGGGCGCAGAGCTTCAGCCAGACCCTGTCGCTCCCTGCGGCTTACGGCTTTGGTATGCAGTGCTCAATTTGGGGGTATTTGGGGGTATACTGTTGAAGAGACGGTGAGGAATTGCTTTCGTAGAGTACTCCGTATGTACAGTGACATTGTCAAATGCCGCATTCATCCCCAACTCCAGATTCAGAGCAAAACACGACCTCGGAAGTCAAGCGAGCAAAAAAAAGAAAAAAAAATACAAATACCAGACCCCATAATAAAACCCTGCAGGTACGACAAAAAAACAGCAAGCGAATTGGCCAAAACCACCAAGACAGCTCTGTTTTGATTTCTGCAGATCGTTCCAGACTTTTTCAAAATCGTAATCAATCAGTGGCACGAAGTCTTGGCCGCGTGCCGTGATTGGCTTAGAGTCAAAACCTCGGCAAACACTACGGATCAGATAACGTGTAAAATGGAAAATTTTTATCTGATTAGATTATTGTGCGTTGGGTGGGGTTGGTATCAGTGTCAGTGGCAGTTGACACTGCTGGTTTTCTTTTTGGGGGAGGGGATTGTACCCTTGGTACGGTGCTGTTTTAAAGAGTAATGATTGATCTGTTCAATTGAACTGCCATACTTTTCTTAAGCATAAGAATATAAAATTTTCAGCATCTACAGTATCCTATCACGTCCTCCCCCGGTAAACCAATTTAAGTTCTACAGAACACACGAGCCCCTTCTTGTCCCGGTTTACCCCTTGACAAGAGAACACTGCTCTTTGGTAATAATATGCCCAGAAGGACTGACTCTGCACTAACAATCCCCAAAGCTCCGTATTCGGGCGTACCCGCCATGGGATAAATAAGTGTTATTCCAAGCGAGATCATCAGATACCACGGGCCATAGGAATTTGTTCGTAACCACTCATATACGGAGTACGGGTGCCATGGGAAGTGTACCCGTAAAATACAGCGAATTGCAAAATACCAAAATTACCGCTTCCGAGATAAGATCCTAGCGCCGTTTTTTTTTTTTTTTTTTTTTTTTTTGCCGGGCTAACGCGCGCTCAGCGACATCGGATATGGGTTTTCTGGTTGACTCCAGTCGTAATATGGGGATGAGGAAAATCCAGTAAGCTCTCTGGCAATAGGACGGTTCAGACCGCCATTTTTCTTTTCTTTTCTTTTCTTTTTTTTTTTTTTTTTTGGCCCCTTGTATACGAGGTTTGGAGTATGGAGACGTGCGTACGTCTTCTGCAGAGATCCAATCAACCCATCTTATCTGATTGATTGATTTGATGATGGTGGGAAAAGAAAAAGGTCACACAACCCACATGTCTCGGCACTTTCCCTGTATAATTCTGACCTAGTCATGAGTCTTGTAGCTTATTACTCCATGGCCTGTACTCCTACAAGGGTGTCCTGTCCTTGTCCAGTAAAAGTGGTGCTCTTTCCCTACCCCCGGACTACGGACTGTATCCTGTATCCTGCATTCTGAATTCTCTATCCTCCTTCCCGTCCCCCGAAAATTCAAGCGTAACCCGGCCCGTAGTCTTGGCTCCGGCCCCCGTCGTGCTGACAACCTGAACAAGAAACCTCTACCGTACCGTTCAACGGAGAATGCTGCAAACGGAAGAACGGTACGGTACGGAAGGAATCGATCCATGGTGGAATATCGTTAGTCTTGTTTGCAACCAAACTTTGAGTTTTGATGAGTTGATTGATTTGATTGATTTGATTGATACTGTTGATTATCTGATAACCTGCCCGGAGTAGGATTCTGCAGGTGCCACTGTTTAAGCTATGGGGCACTCTTTTTTCGTGGCTTGGTGGTAATAAGCAGCTATGCCCGATGGCAATTGAAGACATACGTACTCCTGTATGCTATTGGATATCTAGCGTGGCATCCTAGCAGTATACTACGTATTCTTCATATAGGACAACCCTTGGTTTACCTAATTGAATGAGAAAGCTATAGCGCAATGCGATGCAATGCAATTGGCTACTGAACGAATGCATGTATGCATCCTATTCCAGAAATCCCGTCACATAATCCTCATGCCGGGAGCATAATCCATCGTCAATTATACCCCAATATCCATGCCCCAACTCTCCAAAGACCCCTGCACTCCCAGGAACAGTAAACGCCGTGTCACAGGTAAAGTGATCAGATGGGACGATGCAGAGACGATCAACTGCAACTGCAAATCAAGATCATCCCTCCTAGCCTTCTAGAGCCGTAACAAATGAGTGAAATCTGTTCTTCAAAATTACCACTCGAATGGCTAGACCCTGAAGTGTATTTAAACATTCGTGTGTATTAGCAAATTATCTTAGCTGTGTAAAAATAACCTGTCATCATGCATATTGCATAAACCCCCCTGTACATGGACCTAGCCTATTACAACTCGTTGCTTGTATGCTTGACACCACAGTACCCCATACGCTATAATCCTTGTCAGTGTATGTGATGGCTGGCGAATTAGCTAGTGGAATTCGAGCACACAACGTGGGACAAAAAAAAAAAAAAAAAAAAGAAAAGAACAGAGCGAATCCATGCGGCGAGTATCCGTAATATCATGGACTCGTATGCAACATAGTACATACAGAAGAAAGAGAAAACAGCAAGCCAAAATAAATACCGCCAATGTCGTCTAACGTCGGACAGGTAAATCATGCAAAATTTGAAAATTCATTCGAGATTCGTTTCGTTATATTCCACTCGGAGTAAGAGTAAAAGGTCTGAATTCTGGCATAAACGACGTCTTAAGATGTGAGTGCATCGAATTGCTCAATGACCGGCGAGTTTAAACATGGTCTTCGCCGGCCACGCTCTGGTAGGCGCCTCCGAATCTTGATCCACCACCAGCACGCATGCGCATTGGTGTCTCATACATCCGGTTATAATTGACAATTTCACCCTCAAGCATCGCAGCGCCGGATTCGCGCTTCCCCAGGTACGGTGCTGGATCACACCAGAAATCCCGACAATTGGTGATAATCCCCCGGGAGAAAGGATTCCGAGGCCGTGCTGCGCGGGGTCCATCCCGTAAACCATCCCGTGCCGTCGCAAAAAAGGCGTCAACACCAAGCAGAGATGACCATTGTTGAATACAGCCATGCTTTCGAACACGGCCATGTGGATTTGGTCCTTGTCCACTGGCGGAAAGTCCAGCAGCGTCAAATGATGTTGTCCCTGCTGTCATGGCCGACGCGAGGGCCCGGGAGCTGGGGTAACTTCTGTCAATCGAGTGGCCCCGCATGTTCTCGTAGGTCGTCTGGTTCCGTGACACCTGGACCAGTTGAACGGCACAGAGCATTGTGATCCAGACCAGCTGAATGCTTATCCACAAGTCAAGAATGAGAGTGAAGGTGTCACGGAGCACATAGCTGCAGAGCGTATCATTGATGACACTGCATGTCAGTTCAGTTGGTGCCGGCAGAATATTGATATCTAAATGGTTTGTCAGCTAACAAGCACTCCATCCCCATTACAAATAAACACCTACAGGAGACTGTCAACAGCACGAAGAGGGTGATACCGATCCCCAGGCAAGCGATGTACAATACGAAATGGCGCAGATTGTTCGCTCCAACGCAATTGTCAATCCAGGGGCAATGGCTACCACATGGTTAGTATCTCAACATCTCTTAATGGACGGTTAGAAAGGTTCCCTTACTGGTCGTGCTTGGCAACACATCGCCCGCAACGCCTGCAATGCTTGCTACGCAACGGCTTTCGGATCATGCAGAAGACACAGAAATTCTCTTCGTCGAATTTCCACGATTCAAAAAGTTCGGCAATGACCGACCTCTGCTGGTTCCTACTGCCAAGTTTGGGGACATAACCAGGGTCTTCGACCATTGAGATGATGTAGAAGTAAGTTGTCGTTATGAAGAAGAGCGAAAAGAACACGTTCAGAATCGGGTTTGTAGAGTAAGTGACTAAAGACCAATCAGCCCACAACCCTTGAATTCTACCACAAAGGGAAAGATTTATACTTACCTGGCAGCACATTAAGGACGTATCTGACACCAACCCAGAACAGAGACCCAGCAAACACCCCCGATAAATAGGGCTATATTCAGTTAGCAGCAAGGCCAGACACATATACGCGACGCGGACTTACCGTTCTCTGGAGGACCCTATACTCCGATGGACCCTTACTGGCAGCCTTTTGAGCAACATACTGCAGGCCGAACACGGTAATGAGCATTGCAGGAATGGACGCATAAATGGCCATGTTGCTGAGGATCCACGTGGCAACGAATACCATGAGAAACGGCCAAAGGAAAAAGAACTTTGACATGATGCCCTTGTTCCGCACCCAGCTCGCCAGTCCCATGGGAAGAGCCTTGGGGCTTCCATCAAACTCGTAACCGCATTCGTCAAGGGCTCGATACCACACTCGCACAGTGTTCATCTCCGAAGCCACTGTTGCCGGTGCCTTGCCATCCCTCGTCTGTGAGAACCGATCCGCGCCATACTCGATGAGTTTCTGAACGCAGGGCAGCGATCCCTTTACCAATGCCCAATGGAGAGGAGTCAGCCCACTCTCATCGACCGCATTGGTATTGGCGCCCCAGCGCAGAAACAGATCTACGCATGCTGGGAACCCTTTGTATGCCGCCCACATCAGCCCGGTATGGCCTTGTTGATCCATAACATCCACCGGTATTTCTTGGTGTAGAAGCAGCACGAGTAAAAACGCATTCCCGTCGATGGTTGCCAAATGCAGAATGTTGTAGCCCTGAACGTCGGTAAGAAGAGGATCCGCGCCGCACTGAAGCAGGAGGTGAACGATATAGTAATGGCAACGTTGAGCAGCCCACATCGCCGGCGTAGCGACGGACTCTCCTCCTTTGGCGTTTACATCCGCCCCCGAGTCCAACAAGAATTTGCACATCGCATATTGATTGTTGATCGCGGCCCACTAAAGCAAGAACAGTCATAAACAGTCAGCAAATGCGCCGATAACATAGACACAGGAAAACCGGATAGATACGCACATGTAACGGTGTGATTCCTTCCTCATCCTTGTGGTTGGCTGTCAACTTCTTCTCCTCGAATATCCTTTGCATGGCCGAAATTTCCCCTATCCGGGCAATCTGCATGATATCCTCCCCGAGCGGAATTGAGCCCTTCACACCTGCGCGTTCCGGGTTCATGGTTTTGAGTTCAACGTTGGCATCATGCGGTGTAGCCTTCGGAGGTGTCCCTTTCCCGTTGGCGTTTTGCGGCGAATTCGAAGCCACGCCCGCGGCGTTACTACCGCTGCTCTGCGATTCAGACATATCTGGTTCGCAAGCAGATAGAGCGAGTTTTAGTGAAAAGGGGGAGCAGGCACTTTGCGTTCACTTTCGGCGGTAAGGGAGAGGGCCAAGGCAGCGGAGACAGGTGGCAGCGTTTCGGAGGTTGATGATCTCGACAAAACTGCGTCTAAAAGACCATTGCGAATCCACGAGTGTTGATTGGAAAGTCAGAATAGGAATATATCTTTCTAGAAGTCGCAGCTTTTCAGAGAATAGAACCGAAGTCTGGGAGGAAGGAAGGGAAGGAAAAAAGATGGGGATGTTATTTTTTGGTCCGCTGAAGCGGCCGCGGACAGACGCTAAGAATGAAGATTAGATGACAGGTACAATAGGGCTTAAGGAGTGATCACAATCCATTCGCGGTGTCTATTCTGTATGTACATGCATATATCTGGCTACTATTTTGACATATCCCTTCCTTTTCTTCCCTTTCTCTTCATTCTTCTTTACTCATCTGTATAATCTGGTATACTTGGGTGTCCGGAATAGGCTGACTCAGCCAATCTTCAGAGCTTTAGGCAGCCGCATTGTATTCCACACCGATTCCTCGTCAGCCCTACGGAGTGGGCGACGTTTCCAAGAACCATTGGGCCGATACTGGTGCAATCGGCATTGTATCGGCATTGGGGATTTGTGCGATCCGCTGCCACCACCAGTTACGCGCCTTTCTTGCCATTCTGGATTTCTGACGCTCCCTCGCAACTCATACACCTTTGAATTAGATCTTGCGCTTCGTCCAGAAGCATCTGGGTGTCGACCCGCAGCTTGAAATCCACCAGAAAGCAGAAGCTGATTTCGATCTTGGAAAGTTCGCGCTCACTCACTCCGCCAACCTTCGCAACTCGACTATGAGGGTAACTGAGGTCTTCCAACGCTTTCATCGCTACCCCAAGACCAGCAAGGATGAGACGGTGCATATTCTTCGGATTAACAGACAGTATCCGTTGGACGACTGCCATCTTGGTAAAATAAATGCTGGTAGCAAGATAGACTGCTGTGGACATGGGGCAGTACTTGTGAAGCCGTAACAGGTAATCTCGTAATGAGATGGGCGGTTCTTTTTTCGACACAAATTTTCGCAAAAGCACACTAAGCTGAAGGATATCCTGGCCAGCCGTGTCATCAGCTGTTGGCGGGGCATGCAATTCAGCAGTTCTTATTTGTATGGGCGCTTCCCCATCGAAGGTATTGTCTTGGTGATTCTCGCCATGAGCACCAGGAGAATTCACCAGGAGATCCGTCGGTGTTTGGATAGTTGACTGTGCAAGGCTCTCGATATTGAAGCATAACAGCTCCAAAGCCGCAGCTGGCGAGATATCAAAAACGTCTGCGATGCCATGCGACGCCGATTCAGTTGGCACATCCTTTTCTTTATCAATACCGGATTTCGAAACATTCTGATTCTGTGACGCCCTCGTGCCTTCGGGTGAGTATTGCGCTTCTTGCATGCTGGGTGCCATGTTCGAATCATTCGTTGCGACAGAATGCGAAAGGCATCAAAAGAGGGTGTCACGAAACAACGACTTTTTTGAACTTGTAAGTGGAGATCGATTCCTTATGTGAGAATGGCATTGTTGGACCGGTCCCGGTTTCGAGTCAGTAGAATTGATGACCCTTGTATACAAAGGTCGAGGATCGAGGCAGGTGGCGGCGGCGACGATGATGGAACACGGGCAATCGCTGGCAAAAGGGCAATGATGGTCCGAGTTCCACGCAATTGTCTGAACAGCTGCCAGCTAAATATAGCAGTATTGAAACAACTCTGGAGATTAGTTTTCAATTCTGCGAACCCGGAAGCTGTATCCGCATAGAACCACTCCCTCTAGAACCACTCCCTCTAAAGGATTGACTGAGAACAAGGAATTGACTGGAGATAAACTTCTAAATGAAGGATATGAAGGAAAGAAGAGCAAAAACAGAAAAAGAAACAAGTCAGGGACACATATTGTATGGTTGATTCGAAGGTAATTGTCGACTACCAGAGCTGGGCTGAGAATAACTTATTCGGACATTCTTTCAACCGATCAACAATAAATGCCCCTCCTTCATCCCCCGAACACAACAACCATCGCAGGAAAATACTGTACAAAGAGCGACTACAGCTCAATGGAACATTCAATGAGATGACTCGAATGGACATATTAAATTCCAATTGACTAACCAGAGATACGCCGATATTCACCATCTAAAAGCAACGTTGATAAGAAACAAATACAACATGCTGAGCATACGGAGTATTAACAAACACAGGCACACATAAACAAACAACAAATGAAAAATGGTCGTCGCGACTTCATATCCACGCGGTTTCTGGGCGAAGGAATGCTCAACGCCAACGCGGACGGTCTCTGTCATAAATGAGCATCCTCTCGTTTCTAATATCATATGGCCGAACACGACCGAACCCCCTTAACGGCCTTCGAATCGTTTGCGGCTCAAATTCATCCCGATAGGTCTCATAGGTTGGCCTCCCGCGGGCTTCCATACAAATGCGCTCCCCAACCCGTGAGAGATGTCGGTTACCGTCCTGGATTATCCTTGGTCGAACGTGGATTATGTTAGGGGCGGCGCGGTCTCGTTGCGTCTCCCTTTGCCTCCCAGGCCACGGTGAAGGCTCCCTTGTATGTCGCTCTTGCGGCTGTTGCGGACGCCTTCTTTCCTCGATGATCTCATCGCTTCGGCCTCTATTGTCGCTAAAAGAACCGCTTCTATGCGGCCCAGGAGTATCTTGTCGACCTCCATGACCATCCCTTTCAACCGACGCATCCCTTTCGTGAGTCGGCTCGCATTCAACGTCGCTGGCGAAATGAACCCTCTTCTCCCCATTTCTTTCACGGCTGCTAGTTCTGGAAGGTTTCGTGTCTTCTGATCTATGGTTATGGATCTCCACAACCCGAGGAGGGCGAGGTGAAGAGTGTCGTCGCCGGATAGGTACACGCTCAGCAACAGGTGATCGTTCTCTTGGACGGCGAGGCTCACGATTCGTTTGTGAGTCTCGAGGGCTCGGGGTCGAAGGCGCAGGATCGCGTGGACATTCCTGCCTCCTGGGATCTGAGACAGGAGACCTACGCTGTGGTGAAGTGGTTTGGCTGCGCCGCTGAGTGCTCCGCCGCTCGGATCTGTGCCTCTCGGGAGGATCGACTATGAAAGGACGAGAACCACTCTCACGCCTTCTGTGCGTCTGACTCTCTCGATTGTTGTCGGACTCGGAGGAAGTTCTTCTGGGGAAAGGTAGGTGTATTCGGACCGGGTCGCTTTGACGCCTCGGTAGTGGTGAGGGTCTTCTGCTTTCAATGGTTGGAGTTGAGCGTTCTCTTGAGCGTCGTGACTCAACCGGCTGGATCATTTGAGATCTAGGTGGTGAGGGCGAGGGCACCCTCCGCCGCCTCTCGAGACGGAAACGCTGTATATGATACATTTTGCCGTGGTCATATACCCGCGTACGCCTGGAAGTCCCTCCTCGACCTGGACTAAACAGACACGTGCGGATTATCTTTCTGGTTCGAATTTCCTGTGAATGAACGTCTGAGTATCTTAATTCGGCACGTCGCTTCTTGTTCTGCTGCGATCCAACGTTTTAAAAGGACTCGGGAATGTCGTACCATTGAGTTTATTTGCTCTTGCGAATGGTGTATGGTGATTTGCTATACCTCGAGGCTGAAAGAGAACACTTCGGACGAGATTGAAACTCGGACAAAGGGGTATTCTTCCACGATAACAAAGACAGGGCATAGTAACCGCTATAGAGGTGAGAAAGAAAGAGACAAAAGATGGATTGTGCCTCTCTGTTTGCGACACCAGACAAAAGGACAATGTCATGAATCAAAGACATGTGGCTGCTGTCATGAGCCTAAGACATCTGATATAAAAGAACACAGACATAGTGTCATTAGGATATTTTAAAAATAAAGAAATAACGATTTTGTCTTCTTCTCACTTGTCCTCTTTCATCCTGCTCCCTCCAAATGACAGATTCCTCAAGAATACAAGGCTCTTTATATACAAAGGAATTGACCATGACGAAACGTTATCCCGCTGTAGCCTAATAGAAGTCCGTCTTCTTTGCCCTTAATTTACTCTTAACAATCAAATCCAATCCTCAAAGGAATTGGGACGTTAAGGCAACAAAAAGAATTGATAAATAGACGGAGAACTTGGCCGATTCTCAGAGAAAAAGAAAAACCAACAGAACCCTGCGTGATCAAGCCCCAAGCACTGGTGAACAATGACGGAAAGGAAGAGGGATGGTGTGGCTGGTTCGCCCTTGGTCACAGGGGCGCAGTTCGAGTCAGCAGGGACTAGATAGTGGTCATTGTCTATTGAACAGTGATATGGAGAAGAGCGGTCTCAGAAAAAGGAAATAATAATAATATAAAATAAATAAATTTAAAGAGTTCGTAGAGAGCGTTGTAAGATCTACTGTACACTTGTGATATACGGAGTACACCGTCATCCCTGCTGGTGTGGTAGTACAACAAGTGCCCGGAGTGCGCCTTGACAGCCTTGCAGGTGACAATAGATTGCGATAGAGGATATGCCATCCCAAGTGCATGTGGCGCGGGACTAGACTACACCAGCCACATTGTAGAATCAAATCAGATAATTTAGAAGTTGTTGGATAGTGGACTACTGCACATTATGCATTGCCGCAGTTGCATAAGGATTTGTAGGGATATCAAACCTACCCTGGGTAGTACATAATTGGTAGTAATATTTATGATATCATGTCGCGAGTTCATTATGGGCGGATGAAGCGCGAGTTAACGAACAGACTGCCGTTATATCTGGGGACAAACAAGAGAGATGCCTAAACATGCGGAGGTTATCGCCAAGGCAGGCATGCAAAAGTGAAGCTATGGTGCCCATCGTTCAAGGAATCTATCCTGGTTCTTGTCGCGCTGATGAAGCGCATCCAGATTGAGGTTCTCCACTCCTTTCTGAACGAAGCCCAATTGAGCCTCCAATTCCGCGAGGCTCTGGTCCTGTTCAATGTTTGAAAGTGAAGTCTCAAAATACGAGTCTGCATGCAGGGAGGAAGAAAGAAGTCGAGACGCTCGATCCGTTGGAATCAGTTCGGTCACGAGTGGCAAATCAGCACCAACGCCGAATGTCCGAAAGTACTCCAGCACGTGCGATTTCTTCTCGTACAGGGCATTTGTGCCTCCATCCTCTTTCTCGGATTTGAAGACTGATTCAGATGAGAGGCCCACGCACCGCAGCAGGCTTGCGAGGGCCTGTGATTCCGGGAGTGGAGCAGTTTGCTTTCTGAAAGAGCTGAAAAGTGACTGCGGTTGCATGGAACGCCCCCTCAGCATTGTCTCCCGTCTGGATGTCGTCTTTTCCGAGAACGGATCACCCACTTCGGACCGGTAAGTGCTGATGAGGCTCTCCAGAGTCTGGCAGTATGATTCGCGGTCCTGTAAGCGTTGGGTTAGGCTTTCCGTGGAAGATGTCATTTCCATAATTGTATCGAGAACCTGTAAGAAATCAGTTGCCTACCCAACAATCATGATAAGATAATGGCATACACATTCGAGCTTGCCCTGGGAGGCATTGCGCAATTGCCCGTGGCGATTCTGGAGCTCACGCAAGACCGGCTCGCTGAACTGTTGTCTTGTGGACATCTCGGCCAGAACATCGACTTCCGGATATAGTGACTCCAGCTCCTCTCTCAACGCAGCCAGCGCTTCCTCCTCATGCTCTCCTGCTGCCTGCTTGGATCCTGCCTGATCGGCCTGAATGCTTTCCAAATACAAGCGATCAAGACGGTAATGGATCTCTTCCGCGACGTACTCTGCGAGCACCGCCCCCAGTTGCTCGGTACGTTTGGCTACAGAGGCATTATTTCCAGTAGACTTGATCTCGGACGCTAGTCTTTCCAACCCTGCCAGGATCCTATCATCCTCCTTTAATCTAGACGTCAGCGAGGACAGTATCTTTTTCCCGTCCAATCTGGCTTTCTCCGTCTCGGCTCTCATGTTGGCTTCCAGCTCGTGGACAAGATCATTGGACTGTATCGTGTCAGTGGCATGTTACACAAATGCACAGCATGAGGTCATTACCGCTGCATTGGCATTCTGCCTGCCCGACTCGTGCTTTTTGCGAAGGCGTTCTATATCCCTGTTTTGCCCGATGGCCCGATCGTCGTCGAGGCGAAGCTGTTTATTCAAGGTCTCGCATTGGGTGGTTAAGATCTCTGTTTGCTTCTGGATGGCCTCCTTTGAGGCTTTTAGGGATCCGATCGCATTCTGGATATCTTCGTCAAGGAGCGGTCGGGTCGAAGCGAGGCCTGGGTCGTGGACGATATGTTGTAGAGTACCCGAAGATTCTAATTGCGAGTATCTTATTATGGATATGTTAGCTAAATTATCGACATAGTCTTCCAAATATTGCCAGAGACATACAGAGCGAGCTCCTCCTTTGTCAACAAAGTGTCATAGTTGAGATGCTCCGATACCCATTTTGCATTTTCGGCGCTATTAGCCTCATCATCAAAAGTAGACTCGATTTCGCTTCGTTTGACCGAGATATTGCGTTCTTTCAACGCGGATATGAGTATATCTGCCGGATTCTTCGTTGTGCATTCCATTGTTTCGCGGTGTTTGGCTCGTTGACAGTGCGGAACAACGTTTCTCTCCGCTCGGGGCTACACTCGAAGGCCTACACACAAGAGGATCCCACAATAAGGGGATTCCATAGTCAAATTCACACTTTATGACTTATTGTGATACAATACAGGGGTATTCTTCTTTCAATCAGAACCATATACATATCTCTGATCTTCATCTGATCTTCGTTCTGCTACTGCATGGTTGGGGCTATTTCCTACTTTAGAACCAGGCAACATCATTACATTGAAAATCAGATTCGTCATTAAAATACTAGGCAGATCAATTCATGAGACTTATATATGCAGGGAACAGCCCAACTCCAGAAAATGAAAACGCTTCAAAAAATAGGCTGTGAAGAATGCCAAACCTCACGATGATGCTGACTTTGTTGGCTCAACCTTGGGATAATACCAAGTGGTCACCGCGATAATCACATAAATGAGCACACAGAGACCACCCTCAAGCCAGGTGGACTTGCCATCTCGCAGGAAATTACCAACGACCAGGATGGCCAGCACAACGAGAACGATCATGAAGATTTCGAAGTTCAACCCTAGATCCTTATCAAGACACCAGCCCACAATAACTGCCAGGGGCGCATTCAACAAGACAGTCTGGATGGATGGGCCGAGACAGTGGAAGAGTGCGAAATTGATTTGGTTATCCCTGCATGTTTCAGTTACACGGCTGTTGTGGTTGTTGACCGGATGGATAATGTACTTACCAGGCTTCGTCAATGGCTGTCAGATGCTCTGCGGCCTTCTCGACCAGAGGAACCAGGATAAGACCCATGAAACTATCCGACACGCCTCGCTCCTCGACAATGTGTTCGATCTCCTGGACCAGGAAAACGGCAGACATACAGACGCAGGTCAGTGATATCACTATGGCCACCAAGCATTCGGTCAAAGTGAGTTTGGTTCTTCTAGCCTCTTTCTCTCGGTCCTCGTCCTGGGCCTCATCAAATTCGAGAACTTCATCGAAAATCGAGTGGTGACTATGAAGATTGTAAACCAAATACCTGGGGCGAAATCGGTTAGCGAGTGGGATGGTAAAAGCGCGGGGCTTGCCTGCCAGGGACCCACATGAGAAAGGCACAAAGAAGGATGACGGCCGTGGCTCTGCTGATTGTCAAAGTGAACCTATTCAAGTCTGGGTGGGTAATATGGACATTGCTCGCCAGGGTCGCATAGAAAGCGCTGGGAATCAGCAACCCAAAGCCCGCAACCAGCAGCAGCCCCGAACCGACTTCGCTGACGGCCTCATGGAAGTTTTGTTCGCTACGCCCGATGCCTCCGAAGAAGAAGCACATACCCAAACAAAGCAAGAGGTTCGCCAGCACAGAACCAAGAATAGCGGCTTGAATGACAGGAATGAATTGTCCGGTGTCATTGTGAATCAAAACCATGAAAAGCACGACCTCAACGACTGAGCTCAAGGTTGTTTCCAACAAGACACCCAGTACCTTAGGAAGCTTTTTGGCGAGTTCTCCACCGGCGAATCCCAGGAGGTTTGCCGACGGCACCATTGCGATGTAATTAAGGGTGAATATCCAGACATGAAGATCGGGCCGAGCAAAATGGATGGCAATCGCTGCCGGAACGACGGGCCAGAGAATGTTCACTAGCATTGACAAGGTGCAGGTACTCTTGAAGCAGACCTGGAGGAAATGGATCGGATGGACTCCCCTTCTGCCGCTTTCTCCAGCAGTGTCCACACGAAACATCTGGCGACGAGAGAGACTGGGAACAGAACCAACTTTTTCATTGTTGTGCGTGGGAAGTAAGGTAGAGGATTGGCGTGTCTCCGCCGGTGGTGAGGAATTCGAGGTCCTTCTCGGGTCTGCATTGTCCTGAGATGCTCTGGCACTTGCTCTTTGCGCTCGTCTTGACGAACGCCTGTCCATTTCAGTGTGCTGATCAATTCCGGAGCCGCTCTCCATATTTTCGATCAACTGATTAAGCGTCTATCGGTAGCAATTGGTGGCAGAAGACGAAAACAGGAGAAAAGAAGAAAAAGCGGACGAGCCCACGAAATTAATACCCAGTCCCAGCCTGGATGAACGAAATATCTGGGGGGCGAATGGAACGGAAAGAGAGAAAGGAAAAAAAAAAAAAATAAGAATAGGAGACGATCTGATTCTTTTGGATCGTCTTTGCTCTTATAGACTCCAGTCACGGCAGATGATCAGCGGGGAAGAGAGAGAAAAAAAAAAAAAAAAAAAAAAAAAACAAAAACAATAATAAGACAAGAAGTTAAGGTCAAGCAGTTCTGGTGATACCGTGATATATATACGGAGTACTATGGCCCCAAATGACAGAGTACAGAATCCGTTGAGCTCCGTGGCAGCCAGCAGAGAAATTCCGTGTGGATGCAGCTTATTTGACAGGAATGATTGGGCACATATTATAGCTCCCATTTGATTGCATCGTGTGACCCTTTTCACGGCGTTTACTTGCTGGCCAAGCCACCGGGGCGAAATCAACCTCTGCTGCGATGCACCGATGAAACTCCTAGTGCAGGACGCCAAATTGCACATACCTGGACTCCGCAGAGGCTCTGGATAATTCCATGATGCTGCAAGAATACTCCAGAGTACGCATCACTTTGACTCTCACCTCTCATTTTTTATTCTTATTTTTTCCTTTGTTTGGCAGGGACTGCCAGCCACTTCGCTCGTATCGCCAACACACCGGCCCCAAGCACAGACTAGTACTCTGTACGGAATAGTGTGGTTTTGCTGTTTCTCTGCTGGCAATGGATCGCCATCCGGCCCCTGTTGTGTGCACAGCCACGGTCTGCGCAACCTTTGCAATTTTGCGGTCTGGGCGCTATGCTGACAAGCGATGATTGGAAGGAACACTCCAGATTGGTCAATTTTGGTCGCTGTGGCGCATTATGTTTCATCCTAACTGGTACCTCCTGTTGGGGCTTCGCCATTATATAGCACAGAGTAGTAGTAGTAGAGAGACTGTGTGTGTACTCCGTATAGAGAACTCAACATCGGAGTGTGAAGCACGGAGTAATGCTTTTGTACCGGAGTACGGAGTGTGGATAACGACTTACGGAGTGTGTTTACTCCGTATGCCAGCCACTGTGGTTTTTGGCTATCGATAAAGCTCGTGTGGGACGGCACGTTAAGATAAACATGATAAGCTTAGACCGAGTCAATAGACGGTTTATTGTAGGAAAAGCAGTGAACCGACGTGGAAGAGCTCTCTCTCTCTATATATAATGATCACGTTCTACTTTACTCGTGGTCCGTACAGAGTACTCGTACGGAGTCCTTATCCAATGTCGCAAGATCTCCATTCGTTTGCGATGTTTGGCGGAAACGGTTATCATCGGAGTGTCTGTACTCCGACAGTACTCCGTTTGCATCTTCTCTACAAGTACATCTGATCCAAAGTCGAGATTTTCCTCTTCTCTGGAATTCCTAGCAAAACCCACGACCATTCATCCTTCTTGTTGCTTTCACCGTTCCTGATAGTCTCGCACATCAAATGTCCACGATAACCAACCCCGCCATCCCTCCGGTGGCTCTGGATGCCATCACCCAGCACATTGGCAACACGCCTCTGGTGCGGTTGAACCGGCTTCCTCAGAGTCTCGGGATTCAGGCCACCGTCTATGCAAAGCTGGAATATTTCAATGCTGGTGGGAGTGTCAAGGATCGTATCGCCTTGCGCATGATCGAGGCGGCAGAACAGTCCGGCCGGATCAAGCCTGGTGATACTTTGATCGAGCCTACCAGTGGCAACACGTTGGTTACCCTTGTCGTTCTATGCTTACTTCTTGTCGCGCGTGGTTGGACGGCATAGTCTAATATGTCTCTTGGGTTCTAGTGGAATTGGTCTGGCACTGGTGGCTGCCGTCAAAGGTTTGAACTTCTTCGTTTCCGATTCCTCGAATACAGAGGGGTTAATTTTACTTTTTTTTTTTTTGGAATTCTAGGCTACAAGACGATCATCACACTCCCGGAAAAGATGTCCGCAGAGAAAGTGGCTGTCTTGCGTGCACTGAATGCAACTATCATTCGTACTCCCAATGAAGCCGCCTACGACTCGCCTGAATCGCATATCGGTGTTGCCAAACGCTTGGAGAAGGAGCTTCCCAATGCTCATATCCTAGATCAGTACGGAAATGAAAACAATCCGTTGGCCCACGAGTTCGGTACGGCCGAGGAAATCTGGACCCAGACACGCGGGCAGATTAAGGCGATTGTTGCTGGTGCAGGTACTGGTGGAACGATCACCGGGCTATCTCGAGGTCTCAAGAAGCATAACCCAGACGTTCAGGTTATTTCGGCCGACCCTCACGGATCCATTCTGGCCCTTCCTGCGTCATTAAACGAACCCCATGTGAACGAGGGCTACAAGGTTGAGGGAATTGGGTATGACTTCATTCCGCAGGTGCTCAATCAAGAGGCTGTAGACAGGTGGTACAAGACAGGCGATAAAGAATCATTCCAATACTCTCGTCGCTTGATAGCCGAAGAGGGTCTCCTTGTTGGCGGAAGCAGCGGGAGTGCCATTGCAGCTCTTGAGCAAGCCGCCAAAGACTATAACTTTGGGAAAGACGATGTTGTCGTGGTGATTTTGCCCGACAGCATCAGAAGCTATCTCACCAAGGTAAGTCTCACGTGCTCGTCTTATACGATAGCTCTATGATGCTTATTTGATCTCTTAGTTCGCCGATGATGACTGGCTTGCTGCCAATGGTCTTCTGTCATCACCACCTGTTGAAGCCGTGCCAACGTCCCCATCTCTACAAACGCAAGGCCCCAGGGATGCATTCTCTGGAGCAAAGGTCAACTCACTGAGATTAAAGCCGATTACAACTGTCCGGTCGGATTTCCCATGCCAGAGCGCGATTGAAATCATGCGAGATAGAGGATTCGACCAGCTCCCCGTTCTTGCACCTTCTGGAAAGAAGCTGGTTGGATTGGCCACCCTGGGCAATATACTCAGCCGGCTCACTCACAGCCGTGCTACCGGGAAGAGCCCAGTTTCCGACGTCATGTTCGATTTTAGCAGGATCCCTGAAGTTGTGACCGACCCTAGAGATCTGGGACTGACTGCAGGCGGCGAGTCCATCGGGCCGGAGACTTTGAAGGCTCAGCAGAAGAGACGCAAATTCATTGAAATTACGACGGACACTCCTCTCAGCGTGCTCAATCGGTTCTTGGAATGGAATAGCGCAGCTATCATCACCGAGACAAACGAACAGGGAACGATGAGGCCAGTAGCGGTTGCGACCAAGGTTGACCTGCTTACTTGGATGCTCCATAATAATGAGAAAGGTTCCTAAACATTCCGCCCAGGAAATAGAAGGGTTATTACCAGGGTACATTGTGGTGCTATAGAACTAGATCCAATATAATGACGTTATGCTGATAACCATCTCGGACGCCACGAAATATAAATCAGTAAGGCCTTTCTCCACGAATTCCATGTTTCTATCCTTAAACATATTGTAAGCACAAACATGACAGGCGTTTTTACCTATCGAACCTTTTCTCTCCAAGATACACCACCGTTGGATGGGAAAGTGGCGGTGATAACAGTAAGTATTCTGTAACATATACAAAGCATCCCAAATCGTAATTACTTGACAGGGTGGCCAAGGAGGTGTAGGACAAGGCAAGTTAAACCATCTTTTCTCTAATGGTCGTACGCATCTTCATTCAATGGTGTACTGATTCGACTTGGATTTCAGAAATCACCACACGACTTCTCCTAAACAACATAGAAAGGGTCTTCATTCTGGCACGAAACAAAAACAAATTCGAGGAATCACGGAAGAAATGGCCTCATAGAACTGGCCTTTCTCTCGACGTTATCGACAAAAAGCTTGAATTCATACAATGCGAACTCGCGGATATCCGATCAGTAAAGGGAGCAGCTGAGCATATCAAACGGGAGATCGACAGGGTACATATCTTACTATGCAATGCGGGTATGGATTCCCTGCTCCGTGTTAGCACACTGAAGATCTAATTCTGTTCCTTTGGTTTCTAGGGCTGGGCGTGTCCACCCAGTACAATCGGTCCCCGCAGAACATCGAATCGGTCTTCGCAGCTAACTGCGTAGGCCATCAGCTCCTGGTCACCATCCTGCTTCCACTCCTGAAACGTGTGACTATTGACTCGCCGACCAGCGACGCTCGCATTGTCGTGACCACATCATCCATGCACATGTTCTGCCGGCGTTTGGATTTCGACTTGCTTATGGCGCCTAATCCAACCTCCAGGTTCAGGGTTGTTGATGCTGTATGGCGGTACAGCCGTTCGAAACTGGGTGATATACTTCTCACAAAAGAGCTTAGCCGGCGGCTTCAAGAAGGGAATGACCCTGCGGGTAAGAATATCTATATCAATTGCTTCTTCCCGGGTAACATTGTCACGGAGCAATGGATTGGATGGAATGAGCTTTTTGGGAAGCCAATTGGGATGATTATGCGGACTTTATTTTCCTTATTCATGGGACAGAGTCGGGAAGACGGTGCTGCAACGGCTTTGTATTTGGGTGCCAGTGATTTGCCGAGAGAGAAGAACCAGCGTGGTCAATACTTCATTCCTGTTGCGACGGCTGACTGGCCTAGCAAGATTGCCTGTGATGAGAAAGTGGCGCGGGATCTCTGGGTAAGTCATTTCTACTTTCTGTGGATAGGCTTTCTATTCACACAATCCGGTTCTGATTCGCATTAGGACTGGATCGATGCCAAGATAACTCAAACCCTGGGATCAAATTGGCAAGATGAACCTGGAAAGAAGTCTGGCAAAGGCGACTCTAAGCAAAAATAAATAGTAAGACGAGCCTTGAGGCAGATGTGGTTTTTGGATCCGCTGTTTTTCAGATATTATCGGCACATATACCGTACGTGTGAACGAAGGGTTTCTCCAGTGAATTAGATATCTCGCAGGGATAGTATTATTCGTATTTTTTTTATGGTGGTATATGGCTCGCAAATTCGGGTATGGTAGCAAGTATTCTGCAGAAAACTGCGCTATGGAATCTAGAACTCAAAGCAGTGAGACCGGTCACAGATGCTGGCCGATCCATTCTTCCCATCGTCTCACACCAGATCCAATGTTCTCTTCATCGTCTCCCTTTACCGCTCCACCGACAACATCAACCTTAATGCCAACTTCCTCCTCCAGAAGCTTGAAGGTGAACGGGTCCTGAACATTGTCATTGCCCAAGATCTCATCCTCGCCCTCCCCTGTTCCAGAGTCAACACTGGCATCCATGAGGCCTTTGCTCTTTGACTTCCGGATTCTGTCAATCTCAGATTCCAACTTTTCGCGTACCGAACCGGGAGGCAGGGCAGTGAAGAGATCCTGCTTGTTGGCGGCCAGGAGCACAGGAACCTCTCCTGCGACTCTCAAGGCAGCCTTTCCCTTGCTTAGAGCTCGTCTCTGCAGAGCCAGAAGGGCATCGTGTAAATAGCTGGCGGTATCCCGCAAAGTTTCGTCCTGAGTGAGAGCCGCGGTATCGACCACGAAGATTACTCCACGTGCTCTCATCCTTGGGTCCTTGGCGCTCGACATCGACTGAAGCTGGGCCACGCCCTGAGTTCCCCGCAGTTTTCCATGACCGGGGGTATCCCTGACATTGTATTTGATGGGGTTTTTCGAGACGTCTTTCAGCGACGGGTCGTTTACCGATCGGAAGCGGTTTGAGGCAGTCGGGACTGAAACGGGAAGGCTAACGGTAGTGTCGGTGGGCGTCTGGGAAGTATGTGTAGTCTTGGACTTCTTGGCAAGTAGAGACGATTTGGCTTCAAGCTATTGCAAAGACAATGTTAATGAACATGTGAGTCATTATAGACGAAGCCAGAAACTCACCAATGTCACTAAAGCTGTCTTCCCTGATCCACTAGGTCCAAGTAGCACGAAATTGCTCACAGGCGGAGATGCCACCGTCCGGTAGAAAATAACATGTAGAAGAACGGGCAGACCAAAAGCAATAAAGACCGTGATTAGAATGGCAATGGGGTTGCCATCTAATAGGCTGGTCACAACGCCCTCAAGGGAGCTCCAATCTGATTGGTGATGCCTCATTCTCTTGCACACAAGTACTGGACACGAGAAATTGATTGGGATAGAAGAAAAATAGAAGAAAAATAGAAGAAGAGGATGAGGTGGTTATTGCTGTCGTAAGGTCACGGCTGGCCGAGCTCCGGCCGGAACCAACCAAGGTTGAGTACTCCGTAGTGGAGCGTGTCAATAATACTAGTATGCTGTAGATCAACAACATCATCTCAACATCTTTCTTCTTCCCCATCTTGTCGTTCAATTTCTGTGGTATTGTATTGATTGTATATTTAGTTGTTGGAGGAATTGGGTTCTACCAGGGATACTTGGCTGCTATTATTATTGTTGTTGTTGTTGTCATTGTTGCTATTTTGCCCTGCATGATTTACATACCTCTGGTCCGCAGGGGTGACAACCCCCAGTAAAGATAGGAAAAAAAAAAAAAAAAAAACACAGATTTAATTCATTGTTTCTTGAAACTAACGCCTTTCCCTTCTTTCACGCTCGTTTCATTCTGTTTTTGTTGTCTCTTCTACAATCGAAGGTGTCTGTCCATCTCTTTCAGGATGCGATTCCTTCGTCCGCTCTCTTTCGTACTCCCTTTAGTATCCACCGCGGTTGCTGATATCGAATTCACTGCTCCGGCTTTTGGCTCGACTCTCAAGGGTGGTCATGTTGTAACGGCTCACTGGAAGGAGTCTGGTGAACTTCCCAAAATCTCACAACTGTTGCAGTATGATATCCACCTTTGTGCGGGAGGAGATACATCCGATTCCTACGTGAGTGTTTTCTCTATCTTTCTCTATCCCTGCCTATACTGAATATGGCCGTCATGGCCGTGTTAATGTCCAATACTGACCGACATCTTGGGCCTGTATAGGAAGAACTAGCTACTCCCATCAAAGATGCGCCCTTTGCCCGGGGAAATTCAGTCTCGTTCAAGCTTGACCAAGATATTGGGAGTGAAGAAGCAAATGCATAGTAAGAATTATCACTCGTCTACTTGATCGCGTCAGATTATACCTGACATTCTGCTTCGCCTTTGCCCCAGTTTCCTGAAATTGGTCGCATCTGGTCCTGATGCCTCCGTGATCAATTACTCGAGTCGATTCTCCCTCGCCAACATGACTGGCTCTTTCTCCCCGCGAGTTATAGACGGGATCCATGCAATCCGAGACATCAGCGGTGCTCCCCTCAGAGAGGACCAAGAACATGAAGGATTCCGGAAGAGACAGGTCGTTGGGGCACCGGCTGCTGCAGCGACGGGTCTTGGAGCTCACACCATTCCCTATGAACTACAGTCCGGCCCAACCCGGTATGCTCCCATGGCGAAAAGACCTGGTAGTACTATTCCACCTGGGACGCCGACCCCGCAACATCCAACCAGCCACTACTCCATTGCTACTGCTTATCTTAGTGCTCCTACTGTTGAGACTACGGTTTCTGCTACTGATACGTACAAAGTGACAAACATTGAGAACACGGTATGTTAACTCTACCACGTAATATTGTAGCTTGTGCTCTGACCTACAATCTCACGTCTAGGCAACTCCTGCGGCACAACCAGAAGACATGAATATGAAGAGATGGTTGGAGAGATGGAAGGATTGACCTTGGAACGTACATGAGAACCTCACATGGGGGATTTCTTCCTTCGGTGTCTACTTACAACGCGGCTGGTTACTTCATAATATCCGTTTCGCATATGGTGTTCAAAGAGGACGTGTATCATCAATAGTTGGTACTAGTTTAATCTCATCTGAGAACCGGCTGATTACCTATATCGTATAGCCCAACGGATTGTATCTAATAGTAAATTATTTATGCCTGAGGTCCATAATGCAGTCTATCTATCCTTTTTGGTCGCTCTCCAGTGTAAAGAAAAGGTTAATCCCGAGAAGATGGAGTTGGAGAAAAAGATGACAGTGGTGTAAAAGAAAACAAAAATATGCATATCATCGTGAAAGTTAAGGCATGATCAAACCAAGCATTCATCAAACATTCACCAACAAAAGTGGCTCCCTAAAATGACACCAGACATTTGATTTTCCTGCCAGCAGACCTCCTCACCAGTATAATGTTACCGCCGAGGCGAATCTTCGTGGTTGAAGAAAGATATATTCTCGCGCAAGGCGACGTATTCGCTATCAGCATAACCGAGGAGGGATTGAATCTGAGTGCTTCTGTGGCCCTTGATACGAGCAACCTCGACGCTGCCATAATTGACCAAAGCACGTCCAACTTCCTTCGGCTCTTGCCAGTGATGAAGAAATTCGCCATTTAAAGCATCAGGAGAGATTTTCTCCACCACAACCAATCGCACTGCTTCCTGTTGTGCAAAATGACCTTCCACACCCAATACACCAGCCGGGAGAAGACCCGCTTTGTTTTGGAGTGCATGGTATGCACCATTGTCAATATAGATAGTCCCGTGTGGTTTTAAGCCGTAGAGCAGCCAAAATGACCGTGACTGGATAGGGCTATCTGAGGGAAGGAACCGGGTGTGAAGAGGAGGGGTTGATGGCGGCTCCTGAGTTGTCATATGAAGATCGCTATCGGCCGTAGCGCTCCCTTCAGAGGACTCCTGTCGAATCCTTTGGAGATATTTTACAATCTCATGAACATTTCCGGGCTTCGAGCTTTTGGTGATGATTGTAGTGACACCTGCACTTGTCCCCAGTTTTGCAGCAATGATCTTTGTGCTCATGCCACCAGTTCCCAGGGAAGAACCTGCAGATGAAACATCTGCTTCCAGGGAAGATATATCCGTAACCGCTTCTATGGGCCTTGCATCGGGATTTGTGCGTGGATTAGCGGTATAAAGGCAATCCACGTCAGTCATCAAGAATAGATAATCAGCCTTGACCATGGCTGCTGTGATGGCCGACAATGTGTCGTTATCACCGAATTTGATTTCCTACGTGGAATTAGAACAAACAGCCGGAGGGAATGTAGGCGCCGATCACATACAGAAACGGCCAGTGTATCGTTCTCGTTGACGATTGGAATCACTCCCATGTCGAACAATTGCGAGAAGGTATTCTGAGCATTAACATATTGCGTTCTCTGTGTCATTTGTTAGAGCATAATGAAGGCGAAATCCAAGACTCCTGGTGTTTTACATCTGCGATATCGTTCCTTGTCAACAGAATTTGTGCCACAGGGAGACGAAGATGCGAAAATAGCGCATCCCAAAGACTCATGAGCCTGCATTGACCGACAGCTGCAAGTGCCTGGCAGCTTCAGTCAGCAGAGCCATAATTATGGCACTAAATATGCCGTAAATACCTGGACGCGAGGCAGATTCTTTGGTCTTTCTTCTATATCCATCCGTTGCAACCCTACACCCACAGCGCCGGATGAAACGAGGACAACATTGTGGCCATCCCGGTGAAGCTTGGCGGCCGTTTCAACAATTAACGAGAGGATAGAGAGGATGGGCTCATGGGTTTTTTCGTCAACGATAGAGCTTGTGCCTGTTCAAAAGTAAGCCAATGCACTCCGTACAACCCGTCGAAAATGAGTCCCCGCACCTAGTTTGATGACGACGGTGAGACGCTCAGAGGCTTTCATAATGTCAACCTCGCTTGATATCTGATCCTCAACACACATCAGATTCCATCAAAAAGCGGCTATTATTGTATGATAAAAAGACAATGTCCCTTTCTTCACCTCCCGCAAACCACTCGGTCATTCTTCAGAAAATCGGAGTGATTGCTTTCTGCCGTCAATTACCGCCAATTCGGAGAGTTTCGGCGGAACATCTTGGGGATCGGAGTCTTAATTCAAGCCCTCGCAAGTCCAGTCAGCGCCAAAATGACAGACCCTTCGCAGTCGCCTGGTCCGGCTTCACATCCGGAGCGCAGTGCCGATAATGGTTATATTCCCGGCGATGATACCTGGACACAATGGCGCAATATCTTTTCGGTCTTAACGGGCAAGATGACGGACGAAGGAAAGGAGCAATTCCGTGTTGCGCGAGATATCCGGAATGAAGCTGCTGATTGCAATCGCTGCGAGGAGCAGCGCAACTTCCTTCTACAATACAGTGAGTCATGATATAGCTTTCTGGAATAATTCGGTTGAACAGCAACTAAGACGTACGGTTGAAGGTCCCGTCATTCGCTACTTGAGCGACAATATCCGACAGCTCGGAGGCGACCTTCACAATCACAACATCTATTGCCGACGATGCACAAACAGGAAGGCCGGTGGTTTCGATCCTGAATACGGTATTCTGATATGTGCAAATGAAATGAAGGACCAGGGGCATCTGGAGGATACAATGGCACATGAAATGGTGCATGCCTATGATCACTTAAGATTCAAAGTCGACTGGACCAACAACCTGAGGCATGCAGCTTGCACAGAGGTAAGGGAGAAATATCCAAGGAGGGGAAACAGTGGCAAGCTGGAGATTTACTAATTCTTTGTTTCTTCTGCCATAGATTCGAGCCAGTTCGCTTAGCGGCGAATGCAGATGGGCGCGGGAGTTTTTCCGGCGAGGCCAGTGGAAATTCACACAACAACATCAAGAATGCGTTCGGAGAAGGGCTGTTCTATCCGTGAGGGCAAGACCCGGTTGCAAAGACGAAGCCCATGCGCAAAAAGTTGTCAATGAAGTTTGGGATAGTTGCTTCAGAGACACACGACCCTTTGATGAAATCTATCGGTGACGCGAACATATGATTCCCCCCTCTTTACATCAGCCGTTCCATTTACGATTGTTTTATTATACCTCTTTTTTTCTTTTTTTCTTTTGAAATGTATTGGTTTGATGATGAGAAGTCTAAGAAGAAAAAATATCAACATAACACCATATCCTGGAAACTTCCGAACTCCTGAAGAAGAGGGAAAATAGGTAATAAAATATCAATCAAAACACCAGTATGCCCAAGCAACCAAACTCCGTATAAGCCGGATCAAAGAGAAGAGAAGAAAGAAACACCAATGCCCCCGGCAATGCATATACCTATTTCACTCCAAGAAATGTGCTTTCATGCTTTACCATCCTTTGATGAAGAACCAGAACTCCGTTTCGCAACTCCATCGTCCTTTACACAGTGTTTGACGATCCAGGGGTGTCGTTGGATTTCATCAAGCGTGATTCGCTTTTCAGGATCAAGCACGAGAAGCTAGAATGTGTTAGCTGATAAGTGTGTCATGAAAATAGGATTAATAGGGGAAGCACATACTCGCTTGATTAAATCCTTCGCCTCAGGGCTCACGAAGGAAGGAACATTCATATCCGCTCTTGCAATCCGCCTTTGTGTCATAACTGGGGTATCCTCAAACGGTGCCTCTCCGACAAGGAATTCATATGTCAACACACCCAAGCTCCATAGGTCAACCTTTTCGTTGTAGTAGTTGTCTTGAGAGCCTGGCTTAAGCATCTCCGGAGGCAGATAATCCAGCGTGCCACACATGGTTTGCCGCCTGTTGTTCGGCGCGTGGACACTCCAGCCGAAGTCGCTGATCTTGATTTCACCGTGAATTCCAACTAATATGTTTTCCGGCTTGATATCACGGTGCATAACATGCTTCTTGTGGAGATATTTGAGCGCTGCGGCCATCTGGGCAATGTAATGTGCAGCCTTCCATTCAGGAAAACGGTGTTCCTTTCGAAGGTGTTTGTACAATTCGCCTCGGCCTGCGAATTCCAGGATCAGGAAAATCCGCTTGCTATCGTGGAAGTGTCCATAGAGCCTCAGGACGTTCGGGTGACGAAGGTTGCTCTGGATCTCGATTTCACGCCTAACTTGTTTCTGTACCCCTCCTTGTTGCAATTCGGACTTGTGAAGGACCTTAAGTGCACAAACGAATCCGGAAGATCGCTCCTTGGCCAGATAGACTCGGCCAAATTTTCCCTTTCCCAAGGGCTTGCCAATCTCGAACATTCCAAGGTGAAGTTTCTTTGGCGAAGACTGCTCGTGGGACTGTTCTTCATTCTCATCGGCGTTGCGCTTGACAGGGGACGAATTTGTTGCATTGATCCTGTTATCATTGGTGTTTTGCAAAGCGAGCTTCAGTAGATTTGACCGGTTTGAGCTATTGTTCAGCTGCGCAGTGGACCCAAGGCCTGATAGGGACGTGGCTGTAGAATGGGAGCCCTGGACAGATAAGATTAGCTGGTTGGTCCTGCATGTCCAATTACATTCGCTCAATCAGTACCTTCTGCTTTGAATGATAACTGCCATTTCCGCTAGAATCGTTCTCATCTTTCACAGAAAGATGCTCAAAACGAGCTTCCAACGTCTTGGTAGCCATGGTTGCGGTGAGAAGTGCCAATGACTTTTGAAGGTCGTAAAGAGGCGATTGCGATGCTCAAGTGCTTCCTTCTTTACTAAATACTCATCCCAGAGCTTTAATAATTGTCGATAAACAAGGGGGATGAGAGATAGTGGTTTGGCGAGTTTGCGTGGTTGTGTCGAGAAGGTCGACTTGCGAGAAAGAACAGCTCCAGCGGCTGTTTATCGGCGCAGTTCCTTGCGCATCACCCAGGCAACGGAACGGGCCGCCTCTTTCTCCGACCTTCGCGGGGTATCGTTCGGGGAAGATGCTATTGATAAGAATCGGCCATTCATGACATGCACTGCGCATCGACAATTCAATTTACCAGTCCGTTGATCATTCAAGTACCAGATTGATCTTCTTCCGCGCTGTTTATCACCATTCAGTCGATGCGACATGGCTTTCAACATTCGTACGGGTCCTGCCCATACCATGCGCAGCCCGGCAGTGGTTTCTCCTAGTTCACAGAAGCCGGATTCGACCTCGATCAAGGGCTTTAGGATAAGCACGCAGAAATTGCCGATTCTGAAAGCCGAGCCTATCGAAGAGATGTCAAATACTCTCGGGATTGCGCCACCGGAAATGATTTTTGGGGATAACTTTGTCAAGATTGAGCACCAAAAAACGGGCTGGGGGATCACCTTCAATGCATTTGATGCGTTGGATCGCGTCGATAAGACTGGAGAATCGATGCTTAAAGTAGCATATTCAAAGGAATGGCAGAAAAGCAGGTGTGGGATTTATATTGTCGCGCATACAATTTCTCAACACTGACGGTTATTCCAGAGAAATAACACACGAAGGCATCAATGAAGTTGTCAAACCATTTGACTGGTCGTACACTACAGACTATAAGGGCACTGTTCATCCCAATAGTCGACAATTTGAAGAGACAACCAAACAAATCCCGATCGACTTATTAAAACGCCCAGATCCAATATTATTCTTTGATGAAGTGATCCTGTATGAGGATGAACTGGCTGATAATGGGATTACCATGCTATCATGCAAGATTCGCGTTATGCCAGACAGACTCCTTCTACTACTGAGATTTTTCATGAGGCTTGACAATGTTCTATTCCGACTTCGTGACACAAGGGTATACGTCGACTTCGAAAGCATGGAGGTGATTAGAGAATATCAATCCAAGGAATGTGAATATGATAAAGTCAGACAGGTAAGACGCATATTCGAATAGGGAAAGTGAAACGGTACATGAAGTGCACTGACACTTTGAAGACCCTGGCAACAACACGAGACGATGTTCCGGCCGCTTTGAGAGATGCAAACAAACTTTCGGATAAACTTCCTCTTGTTGAAAGGCACTTAGAGCGAGTGTCATTAAGGGAGTAGTGGCGCAACGTCTAGCTGCTGCTTAACCTTCCACCAAACCCAACGAAGTGATCCAATTGTAGCTGTTGGTGGAGTCTAAGAAGCCTGACGACAGAGACTCAGATGCAAAAAGGATAAAGGATCAGATGATCAAACCTATTCGGGCACCACATTCAAGGCTGACATGACCATCTTTATGAACAACAGGAAGCACTTGCTATGTCGTGTCATGAGAACAGTTGAGAGCATATATCATGAACGGCACAGTTCCAGCCTGGTTACGCAGATGATATGTAAAATACAATCACCATGTTTATATAAGTAAATACTACAGAGTACTTTTCCGAGCAGTACTACAGGGGTATGTACATAATTAAAGAGCGAAAAGAGACGGTCCAATGGGGGTGCATTCTTTTGAGATATTGACAAACACTGCAAACCAAGGCGGTGGTCGGCGTTGAGAAAATAATGAAATCATATCGGAGAGTACGGAGTACATCTGCGACACAATATTAAATTTGTACATTTCAAAAAAAAAAAGAAAAGAAAAGAAAAGAAAAGAAAAGAATGGCATCAAAGCCATTGGGCTCTCCCTATGTGCGAGGGCTATGCAAAGCTCAATTTTCATGGCTTCAGGTACACCAAGCAATTGATATATAACCCAACAGGCTTGATCTCTCAAACTGACTGTGGGTGCAGCCAACGCATATGGTTACTTCCCGAAACTACACCACACTAGTGTCGCATTCGAAGCACCCCTTAGATAATGCAAACCGGTGGTGTCACTCTCACAGATCCTTGATACAAAGCCGTCGAGCCTCTCGATTGGCGAAAGCCATACTGCCCCGACCTGGCACCACAGCAGAAACCTATGTCGCATATGGATTGACACAGAAGCTGTTCGAGGCTTGCTCGCGCCAGGCCGACTACAGAATACCCCAAGTGTCGCAAAAAGGTGCACAGGCTCCAAAGACTAAAGAGGGTGAAGATCTTGGCGTTGGGGAAGGTTGGTGGTATGAAGGTTGGTCCTAGCATTTGCTTTTCAACATGGGGAGTATCAGTATGAGATGTCGAACCGTGAACCCGTTTTTGAAGATGTTCCATGAGCTAATATGGGTGGCCTCGTCCCAATTAGAACTGAGTCTCGCCCCAACTTTCTCTACATGGTCGCAAGTAACTTTTCTGCACATGTATCTATTGACGGTTCGACTGCGCGCACTACCATCTCATGAAAGTGTCCAGACATATTCCCGTCATCTGATCGATCACTTCTCGCACAACGCCGAACAGCGCATGGATGTCCTCCATGGCATCACCAGCCGGGCAATTCGGAATAAATTCCTCAAGGACCTTTTTATTCAGTGGCGGGGTGTTCTTGCGGCCTATGACGAGGGACTTGTCAAGGGCGATGCGGTGCTTGGGGCTGCTGTCTGGAGGAACCTGTGGAAAGCGAGTTATACTGGGTCGGACGGTAAAGACATGGATTGGACCAAGATTGCTTGGGTCGTGGTCTATATGCGGCGAGTGCTGTCGGAACTCTCCCAGGTAAGTGAGGGCGATCTAATCTTGACCCTGGAACGCAGGAGCGGCGGGAAGCCTGGCATATTTGGATACTCCGAGTTGGATAAGAAGTTGGCAGATGTAAAGCGATAAATTGCAAAGCCAGCAAGTGCCATAATCTGCTAAACAAAAAGGTGTACGGTTACACACTACATTCAGTCAGCTGTTTTATTAATCATTTCATTCAACCATTATTCAGTATCCCGTACAATCTCAAATCGTGTAGTTTGATTTACAAGGAATGGACTGGGACTATTAGTTGATGAATTTAAACAAGTTTCCGCTCCATCGTACTACTATGTAATCTTTCTATACCTAATTTTCTTTCTTACCAAACAGGTCCTTCTCGACCATAGCACGGCAAATGGGATGATAGAAGTCTCTGTTCTTCTCAAAAGTCTCTATAGCAAGCGTGCGATTGACCTTTTGGAGATTTCGGTATCTATAAAGTAAGATTAGTTGGTAAATCTCCCTCTGCGTAGATGGTCTCTGGTCTATAATGTCCTTACAAGGGTCGCACAAATTTCATTCGCCCAATTCTGCTTAGCAGGCTTGCTGTTGGCTCCAAAACGCTTTTATCCCCGGCCTTTAGCCCGACCTGGAAATATAAGTTGGCAACCTCGATGTTTTCGCTCTTGGATAGACCGTAGACTTCGCCCATAAGTTTCGTCAGGTCGGGTTTAAGCTGCTCGAAAAGGAGCACCTGCTCCAAGAAAACTATAAGTTGATTTGCTGTCAAGCCGTGTATGTCGCTTGCCTGTGGCTTGAAGGAGGATTCAGGCAGTGATTGCCATTTCCTAGCAAGCTCATAAACAACATCGACAAGAGATGTATCAAAATGGGGCTTGGGAGGCAAGCCCGGCGCATAAAACCATTTGTCCCAGTCAAGATCATTCAATAACTTGGAAGCCTCGGGGTCAGACTGGAAGAAATCCAAGATTGTTGTCTTGAATTCATAAGAATCGAGAGATTTTTCTTTAAACACTGTAAAGTACTGGGAAGCAAATTAGCAAATCGTACTGGAAAGGGAGGGGAAAGAGAACCGGCATACATGGGGGATAAACTCGTCAAATTTGGCTTTTCCGAGAAGGGTCTCGAGTTGAAAGAGAAAATTAAAGCCCTTTTCGTATGGGATGCTTGAAAATGCATCGTCTGGGTCTTTTCCTTTCAGGTCAATGACCAACTTGGTAAATTCATGGTCCTGTCCAAAGTGCTCCACGGAATCCGAAAGAGCCTTCCAACCTATGATGGCCGAGAAATGACGATAGGGCTCCCCATGGCTAGCAGGAGTCAGCAAGAGTTAGTTACCTTGACAATTTTCAACTATTTCCAACTACTCACACTGCACCTAGGATCTTGATTTTGTCAGCAGGTTACTTGGTAAAAAGCAAATGGGTAACGTTAACCTACCCTTCTTTCAAGGTAAGTAGTCCAACCTTCATTGAGCCAAAAATGTTCCCATGAAGCGTTGGTGACGAGATTGCCACTCCAGCTATGAGCAAGTTCATGAGCGATTACATCCACATTCTCCCGATCCTAGGAGATGAGATGAGAGAGAATGTTATTCAATTGCCAGATGAGGTCTTAGAGCATTCTGGGGTACCTTTGAAATGATGCTAGGGGTGGCGAATGTAAAGATCGGATTTTCCATGCCACCATATGGGAAACTTGGAGGCAGAATCAACACATTATACTCGCCCCATGCATAATTGTAGACGATTTTCTGTATTCGGGTGAGCAAGTGGTCGCTCAAATGGGAGGATCTGTCAGACATACCTCAATTGCATTGATAAACTTCTCTGTGTCCGCTTCAAGCTCCCACTTACACTCTTCGACCTTGTCAGGGCTTGTTGCTACCACACTCCGAGGTCCAATGGTGGCTTCCGAGATGTCTCTGTTCAAGAATCAGTATTAGCTTCTGTGAGAACAGGCATGTATGAGGCATGTATGTGATCTACTTACCCACTAGCCAATGCAAAGAGATAACTAGGAATTGGCACTGTCTGGTGGAAGCGATACAGAGACTTTCCATCCGGCTGCAGTGCCGGTGGTAAATCACGAACCGGCAAGCCACTCGCGATCACCGGATGCGGAGATGTAATGTTGAAATCCAGAGTGGATTTGACATCGGGTGTATCTTGACACGGAAAAATAGAGCGAGCATGAATAGCCTGGCATTGAGAGACTTGAAGCATACATCTATCATCAGTGGGGTTTTATTCTTCCCAGACACAGGGAAAATGTCAGCTTACACATATAAGGGTACTTTTTGTTTGAGGTCTGGGCAGGCGTCAACCATTGCAATGCTGTACATTTCTCCGTGGTCTTCACTGAGATCTTTATTGTACAAGTTAATGTTGAAAAGCGAACATAATGACGATTCGGAATAAATGACGTACATCGACCTCGATAGTCTCGTTGAGCTTCACAGCATGACCAAGCTTGATCTTCAACGCCGTGCCGTAAGATTCCAAAGGCGGGAGTAGTTCCCACTGAGATTGCTTGCCATCGACCTTGACATCGCCAATGTCGAGATGGTTGACGTCAAGGATAATATCCTGGGATTGGGCATCTGTAATTGATTTGAGCTGGTGAACCACATTTCCAGCCAACTTCTTCTGGTCAAAGAGTATGTCAAAATTTGCAGTGATGTGAGTCGAGATCCAGTTATTATAATTGCTGAGAGTATTCGGATCCCGGGGAGAGTTGATAATCGTCGCCATACTTCGTCTTTGGCTTCGAGGAGCAGTCCAGCGAATTTGAACAGCGATGGACGGATTAATGGACGGTACACTTGCGCGAATCGAGCCTCGAAAAGAGAAGCTGACCCGTGGAAGATGGGACAAAGGTGAAGGTATCATATATGAATATGTGCCTCTTTTAGCCGGCAGAGCCTACAGAGTACGAATGTGTAATTGACCTGGGGAATCACGCGTATCTCCATTACATGTAATATACCGTATCATGGGGTATTTATGCTTAGAGATCACCTTTCAGCAGCAATTGATTTCTGAACATGTTGTATACATGGCTACTGACAAAATTACTTAATGAGTCTTAGTGATCAAATTATTTGGGTTCTTGACTGGAACTTTGCCAAACGAAGGCCGAGTGGGAGAATACCGTAATATATAGCATAAAGCATCCGCATGACAGCGATCCACCGACTGCTTCGGCGGATCTATTTGTTTATTCCCGCTTGCTCTTTCACATGATTTAGCTAAGTATTTTGCGAAACATTACCTTCTACTTGTACTTTATTTGAACTGTCCTCTTCTAACGCATAAAAAGTGAAGGCAAGGTTGAAGGACGCCAATCCATAACTCGATTTCCTCTTCGGTCATCGCGAATCTAATTCCTTCTCGCGAAACATTCCTACAACTCCTATCGACTTCAACTTGCGCAATGGATGCTTCTCAATTGCAGTT
Source organism: Aspergillus glaucus CBS 516.65 (assembly GCF_001890805.1). NCBI lineage: Eukaryota > Fungi > Ascomycota > Eurotiomycetes > Eurotiales > Aspergillaceae > Aspergillus > Aspergillus glaucus. The sequence continues at coordinate 50,014 of NW_019170460.1, read as the reverse complement.
ATCTGCTGAAACCACTCAGGGCCCCGAAAGCGCACAAAACGCGCAGGATACTCTGAACACCCAAACCATCCAGAACCCCCCACAGAATGTCGACGAACCCCAGGTCCAGGGCCAGAGCCAAGAGGTAGAGGTGGGGGTGGAAATGGACAACACACGCGATTTCGCAGCGAATGGTGGCCGGATGGACACGGCGCAAGACCTCAATGCACCCACTGCATCAGATGCGCAGCCTACAGATGCGCCAACGGCATCGAAAAAGAACTCGGGCCTCGGATTTCTCAAGTAAGGATGTGCAAGCTCTTTTGTATTCCTGCTGCTGAAATTTTCTGTCCATGTTTCGTCAATCGCGCCTTCATAACCACGGTATCGCATTCTGCTCATAGAACAAATCCGCTTACTTATAACAGCTACCTAACATCGCCAATTGTCGAAATCATTGTTGGCCAGGGAGAAAATGAAACCACGTTGACAGCTCACCAAACTCTGCTACTAGAGTCGCCTTTTCTTGCAGAGACGGTTAACAAATTCAGCGAAACTGAACCGGCATGTTTTGTAATCCTTCGCTGAGACATTAGAACCCTGTTGACACTGATGTGTTCATTTCGCAGCGGCGTATTGAACTCCCTGATGAGCACGTGGGCGCTTTTGGGTGTTTTCTGCAATTCCAATATACGCGCGACTATACTTCGAGACCGACTGAGGGACAAGATGCAAAGGACTCCGATGACAGCGGGGAACAATTATTGAAGCATGCGCGAGTTTACACCTTAGCAGAGAAGCTTGGGATACCGGCATTGAAGGTACTCGCTCACACCAAGATTCACCGTGTCAATAGTACCCCCCGCGGTGAAATTGAATATGCCCGCTATGTCTACACGCACACTTCTGTGGATGATGTCACGCTCCGCAAACCTATCGCCAATTTCTGGGCCACCAGAAGCCATGTTTTGCGACATGGCGTGGAAGGAGAATTCAAGAGGCTGTGTCTTAATGTACCCGAGTTCTCTTATGACGTTCTCGCGCTCGTACTCGAGAACAAAGAAAAACGTGGTCAAGACAATAATAAGACTGAATCTGAATCAGGAACCCGTACAAGCGGAAGGAAGCGACAAAGGGGTGGTCAGTAGCTGACTGAACGAAACATAGTCATTTTTGCACTACTGGAAAGGCATTTTTTATATTAAACGGGGTCTACTGTTATTAGTGTATCCTCTCGTTCTTTGGACCAAACACCTGGGACCTCAGGTGGGGTTTGAATTGGTCTGTAAGTAGTAATCAACCTTTTCCCACGGATAATTAGGCTATAGATGTAACTACTTAGCACCATGAACGTCTAAATTTGTACTAAGGGCTGAAAATTAAATCATGCAACATGTTGGATATCGACTGGGTTATAATCGTTAGTATACCATTTTACAAAGCCAACTTTTCCACTTCCTCGATAGCTTTTGGTGCCGTGGTCAGATTCTCGTAACCGTCTCTGGTGATGTGAACATTATCTTCGATGCGTACTCCACCGACCCTCCAATAGCGTTCCAATACCTCGGTATCGATATACTGTTTGAGTTCAGGAGAGTGGATGAAAGGTTCGATGATAAATCGGCAGAAATAAATCTGTTCGGATGAATTGTTAACGATGATATTGAAAAGCAAGAAAGTGAATGATCCGACTTACCCCCGGTTCAACAGTGATAACAGACCCCGCAGGCAAATTGCCTCTCACACGAAGATACCTAAACATGGAGTCTTTATCATCGTAATTGGGGTTTCCGCCCGTGTCGTGAGTGTCCATTCCAAGATAATGCCCGAGGCCATGCGGGAAGAATGCCACGCTAACTCGTTTTTCGAACAATTCATCCTCGGACCCTCGAAGAATACCCAGCTTTAGCAGGCCTTTTATCGCAATGCGGTGTGCCAGTGCATGAACGTCTTCCCACTGGACGCCATCCTTCAGTTCTGCGATACATTCAGATTGCATTTGCAAAACAATCTCATATATCCGGCGTGTCTCAGGCGCGAATTTTCCTGACAAAGGGAAGACGCGGGTAATATCAGCACAGTATGCGCGGTACTCGCCGCCAGCATCGATGAGTACATTGTTCTTCCGTTGCTTGGTGACGGGGTCCACAAGGTCGTCGTTATTCTTTTGGTAGTGAAGGGTAGCACCGTTCTCGCCACATGCAACAATGGGGTGATAGGACTGCTCAGTACAGTCATTGGCGATGCACGTTGCAATAAAAGCGCCATAGATCTCAAGCTCGTTGGTTGCTGTCTTCGACGCTTCGATGGCAGCGACATGAGCCTTGGCAGAAATATCATTCGCTTTCTTCAAGAGAGCAATTTCATATCCATCCTTGATGATGCGAGTGAGCTCAATCGCGGCCTTCAGCGCGGACAAATTCGTCTCAGCAAAGTTTTGGAACTTTATATCGTCCGATATCTGGTCTGCAATCGCAAATGCAACCGCCTTGCCATTGTGAGCCGAGGCAATTGAGGCAAGAGTAGTATTGACCTCAGTCGTCGAGAGTACACGGTCAACATCATACTGCTTCTGTGCCTGGGCAGGAGACAGCGGGAGGCCAGACCAGATTACCTCATCGGGATCAATGGGAGGGATGTATAAAGTCAATTTGTCGGATTTGATGTCGTATGTCAAGCGTGAGTCCGGCAACAAGCACCCGGACAGGTAGTAGAAGAAACGACGTTGTCTGGGATCACAAGGTCAGAATCCACTATACATTAACATGGCGTATAGGAAGATCGGAGTCACCTGAATGGCATTGCTTCATCGTTGTCTTCAATAAGGCGAGTCTTTTGCGCTTCCAAGTAGATGACACCAGAACCACCATAACCTCGTTCTTGAAGGTACCCTGCGACTCTGCGCGCATGAGCTTTGGCAGGGTATTTGCCTGCCAGAATAGCGTCCAGCGATGACATTTTCGAAACCACTTGAGACCCTGGATATGTCTTGAGATGGATAGTATGTCGGGTGAAGTTTGGCAATCGCGGGGTTCGAGTGCGGGGCGCTGCGAGTGACGTGCAGAGCGCCCCGGCTACTGCCGGGGGAGAGATGATCCTCCTATGACGGAGACCCAGCACATTGCAAATATGCAAATAGGAATACATAATTAAGAAAAAACAATAATATTTACTGTCCAAAAGGAAAAGGGAGACAGGGAATTGTTCGTCTATCTAAATGGACTGCCCTGGCTGCCCGCGGTGCTAGTTACATCCTCAAATTCCATCTGCCAATCATCAACTTCAGCAAACTTCTTTGCCTGTAATCTTAGTTCCTCGCTCATTAAATCTCCTTTATCGGTGGATTTTGAGATGGAAACATCTGAGTCGAATGCATCTGAATCAAGAGCTGACGAGAGAGGCGACGACATTCCATCTGGTTGATTTTCCTTGTCAACATCTGTCGCTCGAGTGGCCGAAGGGTATATAATCCCTCCTTTAGAAGGTTTAGACTGTGGCTTTTTTTGTTTTGTAGGCTTAGTTCGCGTATTTTTCGATGGATCCGGCGGGTCTGTTTGCTTCCGTCGCGAGTTCATTGGTTTTCTAGAAGGCAAGTAATTCAATTCATCGTCGTCGTCGGATCTGTCGTCATCGTTGGATATATTAGAATCATTGTGCCTGCGACGTCGTTGGCGCCGCCGAGGAAGCAGTTTACTTTGAAGAGCCGCTGTGGAGAGGTACCCTTGCGCATTCATTCGCCCACTCGGTTCCTTTGTGCTCTCTAACGTTACAGGTGACGCTCGTTCTGCCAAGGCCAAATCAATACGTGCAGGACTTTGGGGTGCGCTGCTGCTCATAGGCGGCACCATTGTCTGACTGAATGCTTCGGGGGATATCAGGGGCCGAGGCGTATCGGTGCGGTCGTGTGCTTCATTTTCTTGGGTCCCACGAGCTGGAGAGCCGATAGGCGTGCTCTCTACTACATTCAAGGGTGATTGGGGAACTTGGAGTTCCCCTGTCGCTCGTTTCCGCTTGCGCGGTTTGTCGCTAGATGGAGATGAAGATTCCGCAGATGGAGACGCGGCATTCTTTAGTATCAACGATTTCCCACGAGAAACATTCAAAGGAGTAGATTCGTCTTCTGGACTCAATCCACCAAGAAAATCATCGTCATCAAGGTCAGAGGAACCATCCTCTGTTTGCATCATCTGAAGAATACTAGGCTGTCGAGCTCTCCTTCTGAAATTGCTCAGGACCGAACTTTCGAAAGCGGGCGTCCCTGGAATCTTTGAGCTCATATCACCCTTTCGCCCTGCGAGGGAAAGAGTTGATGAGTAACCACGGGCTCTCGTGGGAGGTCGACTGCCTGTCGCTGCGCGTTCGCCCATCGGCGATGATTCGATTGCTTGTTCATGCGATTTGGACATAGGGGTCCGGTTATTCATTTGTTGCACCATAGTTAGCGCCTCGGCGCCATCGGTCGGATGCGAGGCGCTGTCCACATTTTCGCCGTGATTTGAGGGCAATCCCGAAGCAATTGCAGACTCGAGGTTATCGTCGCCGGCCGATTTATGATTTGCGGTCTGTTTCGTGGAGGTTTGCGGGGCCTTGCGATTTCGTCTAACTGCTGGTCGTGGCATTGTTGTGGACGAGTTCTTTCAGAAGGATGTTTAGGAAAAGGTCTGGTTATATTGATGGGCCTTGTAAAATAAATCACTGGGCGTTCGGGGATCCAAACAACAAAGTAACCAGGTCACAACCAGTGACCAAAGTGACACCAAGACAGGTATTATCCGAGGCGAAACTGAGTTGACTGTACTCTGTACGATATGGTCTGATGTACGGAGTATGGAGTACGGAGTATTCCTTTACTCTTCGTTTGGGCGACGCGTTTGTTTTGGTGGCGGCGACGCGTGCCGCGGCCTCTACACGGGCCAATCCAGCGTAGCGTTGAACCATAGTAAGGACAAAATGGACAACGTCATTTGCCCTAAAAGGAGATTACCTACAGGGGTACATATGTATTATGTATTTTGAGATGAATTGACTCAACTCATCCAGAGTGAATGTTCTAGGCTGTACATGTTGGGCTACCTTTTGGTAAAATAACCGACATATGTTGCTGGTGATTTCTGATCACCGGTTGAAATCCTGCGTTAATTAGCCTCGCAAGTTGCAAACGGGCAGTAATCCGCCCAGGAAACCGAAAGGTTTGTTCCAATTGACAGCTCCCTACAAGCAAGAGCGAATTGGATGGTGGCGGCCGTTGGGTAAGGCCTACATGGATATTTGCACGTATGGATATTTGCACGTATGGATATTTGCACGTTGAAAAAGTCTAGACTATGTACAGCTCAAGAAAGATAGTAATTAATTAATAAAAGAGGATACAGAAAGAAATAAAAAGGCACAATCTTGAAACAACAGACATAAGCATTTCTGTACATGATGAAATATCAGTATAGGGCATGACTCTCATCAACTCCACGAAGTTATATAAAGAAAAAATTGGTATCTCAAAATCCCCAGAATATTAGAGAAAACAGGTTAGGAAAACGAAAACGAGAAGAAAAAGATGCGAGAAAAAGAAGAGGAAAGAAAGCGATTCAAAGAAAAGGATAAACAAGGGAAAGAAAGCCATTAGCATCAACAACCATTCAGGTGAGGACCCATTCGCTGCCACGCTTGATAAATTTATCAAGCATCAATCCAACATCATTCAAAACAAACCGACAAATGTAAAAGCCAAAAAACTCTGCAGCATGCCGCGTGCTCAACTCCAAGCCAACAAGGGTTGGCGAGGAATGTTTGAGACCTGGATCTTCCACCTGCTGGGCGATTTGATCTAAAGAAAGAAGTCCGCAAGTCAGTCTCATGAGCAGTCTTGATCATGAACACATGTGCTCACCTATAGCTTGAGCAGCGTCGCAAAGCCGTGCCAGGGCGCCCATGTAATTGGCATTGGGTCCATTGAACTGTAATTGCGTTACATTGCGCTTGGCGGTTTGTGTGCTCGGTGTGGGTGTCATAGGAAGAGTATTGATTGTCGGGTTGTCTTTGCCGATTTCCTTTGAATTAGGCGGTGCCGCGGAACCAAATCCCGAGTTTTTGGACCGCAGTTTACGCCATGAAGTCAAATAGGATTTCGTACTGGGCCCGTTTGAAGCCTTGGATGGTAACGTGTCCGCAGTACCCATCGCATCATCTGAGGTTGGTGACATCTTAAACAACGGCATAGCACCTTGCACACCAACTTCGCTACCTAATTTCTTTGACAGGGCGGTCTGTACCTGGTCAAGAACGCTCTCGAAGGATTGCATTTCCTCCAAAACAGCATCAGCATCGTACATGTCGACCTGCGATAATTTGAGAAGCGCTGCCGTCAGCAAATCACAGCTGGACACCTTTTCTTCCAACGCCTTAATTTTTGCATTCTTGACTCGCCAGACATCACGTGGAATGAATAATTTCGTCGATAAATAGCCGCCGCTGGGATGAGCGATTGTTTGATATATACATCTCATCAACCAAAAAGGGCGCAAGAGAAATGATTCGGGGCATGGCTCAAGGGGAGCAGGATGGTTGGCAACCATAGTGTTAGGAAAACCAGGTTGAGTTGGCGAATGTATATGGCTGTCAAATAGATAGAGGCCATCGCTCGGTAAGCCATTTGGAGTGAAGTTCGCACCCGTCGGGGTTGGTAGAATAGGGACCGTCCCAGTTGCCATTCCTTTCTGAAGATCCAAAGTCGGAAACATGCTGCTTGACGGTGTGCCAGGCGAATCCGCGGTTAGATCGGGGGCTGGTACTGACACATTTCTTACTCGAAATGCTTTCGAACTTGCGTTTTGCTTCCCCAGGTTGTCGGGCGCGGAAGGCACCTTTCCAATCGCCCGTGTCGGTGACAATATTGTCGAAAGCCCAGTACTTATGTCCTCTTCATCTTCTTGAGTTATGGCTTTGCTTAGGCCGATGCTTGTCGATGTTCCCTCGATAAGGGATCCAATAGACGCGTTTCGGTCGTCTGAATTCATGCCAGGACGCAATGCGGAAGCCGGATCCAGATTCTGATTCACATTGTTTGGCAGGCTTGTCTGGGGCTCACCTTTCGGAGGCGGCACAGGTCGGCTGGTCAACTGACTGGTTGATAATTCCAAAGCCGAAGCGTCAGAATCATCCCTTAAACGGGCGCTTGTATCGATCGTCAATTCTTTCGAATCCCGGCCCGACAATCTTCGTTCTCGCACGCTTGACCCGGATGACAAGTCGGAAGTTGTGGACGAAATTGCTGGAGCAGGTTGTGCAAGGGGTAGCGTGTTTGATTGTCTTTTAGCTGCCGCCGATGTTAAGACCTTGTCTTCTGCAAGCGTAGAAAGGGCCGCTCCGGCCGTTGTGTTATTGGAGGCTGCGGAGCTTTCCCAAGTTCTACCAGAAAAACTGCTTGAATCCGATTGTCTAGGGAGGGCAGATTTAGACTGAACGTCAAACTCGAAGTCGTCCATGACATAACCCATAGTCATCTCTTCAAGTAGACGCTCCTCCTCTTCTGCCTCCTCATCAAGATATTCCCGATCAAAGTTCTCGGTTTGGTCAAGCATAGCATGTTCTTGAATACGGTGCATCTCTCGACCGCGAGTCATGGCGACTTCTGCTTCTCGCTCTGCTTCTCTGACCTTTTGCTTCGCTAATTCAACATTTCTGCGTGCATTGGCCATTATATCGTCAGCAGCATTGTCGTCATCTATATCTATTGCCGGTTCTAAGCCTTCATCATAAGCCGCCTCGACCGCCGCATCTAAGGCAGCATCAAATTCCGCTTCGGTACCACGGCTAAGGAGGCGACTCATTCGTCGTCGTAAATACGCAGACGACCTTTTAGAGCGCAAAGAAGACGGTGAAGAGGCGCCAGATTCGTCAATTGTATCGAGCCAGGACGTTGACTCGTTTGTATCCTTCACCTCCATCCCAGGCAACGGCAGCTCAGAATAATGGGAAAGATAGGCCTGGTTGCCTTCTATGTCTGATGCCATAGAGAGATTTTGTGTGGGGGAAAGTGTGAATGATGAACCGCTATCCGCTGCGTGATTTCTCCCTTCCCAATTTCCATCTCGAGATTGCTGCCACGACGATTGGGACTGCGGGCGGTTGTATTGCCCTCTGGATTCCAGGCTATCATTAAATGCAGAGGGCAGTAAGGACTGGCGCCTTGGTGGGATTTGGTCAGAGGCTAGCGTTCTTCGCTCCTCTGAGATCTCATTATCACTATAAAGTTCAGACGGATGCTGCCGAGGGCTTATACTATTACCAGAGAGCTTTTCATCATAATCCTCTTCACGCGGGTGAAACAAGTCATTATCAGACTCCTGGCTGAGTGGACGTTCAGGGAGGGCTTTGCCGCCGGATCCCCGAAATGAGAAGTCCATGCGCTCCAGTTCAGTAACTCGAATCATATAGGTATCACGCTATGGGAGTTAGTCTATGAACGATGATTCTCGCTATCAAATGATGATTAGGGGGAGGCATACGATTTCCTGGAGCTTTAGCTTCTCATCTTCGCCCCCATTGCTACGGAGCATTACCAATTGTAACAAGTAACAGGCATCATTATATGCGTCCATCGCTCCTTCAAAATTCGCTGCATTGTCAAGGAGCACGGCCGTATTTGCTTTTTGGAGAGCTTTTGATAGCATCGTTTTTTGGGACTGGCCTCGCTGATGTTTACCCTTGTATGCTTCTGTTTCCGCAAACGGAGATGAGTTTTCTTCAGTCGATGGGCTATTTGCTGCCATTTCTTTGCTATATGTCTGCGATGTAGGGCTGGTGCGGTGACTAGGCGTATCAACTTCGGAGCTATTCAGGCCAGGGCCCTGGTCCTTCTTCCACGGATCGTGGAACAAACTCGCAAAAGTTGAGGTAGACTCGGCAGACGCTTGGGCGGATCGTGATGGTGCGGTGTTCGGGATATTAATGGTGGGCTGCACACCCGATTCAGGACGGATATTGCTATATAGCTTCGCAGTATGATTCTCTGCTAGTTGGTCGCTGGCGCTCACGGATATGTCAACAATTTGGTGTGAGTGTTGAAAAGGGATATTCCTTGTCGAGCTCACGTGGCCTTCGGGAGGATTAAGATCGTCGTAATCAGATATTCTAGAGCTTCCCCGATGATAGCCAGCGTAGCGGGGAGGGCTCTTATTGGAAGCAGTTGACTGGGACCAGCGATTCAAACTGCCCAGGCCTTCTCGAACGGCTCCGGTATCAACTGGACTAGTCGGCGGCGAGTTGGCTCTATGTGCCGACACTAACCTAGAAATCGACGGTGTTGTTGTACCCAATTTCGGTTCTAAAAACACATATCAGCTTTCTTTGCGAATCAGAGTATAGCGAGGAATCGCTCTCTCATACTGTACGGAGATGTACGATCTGGCGACATATGTCTGGATGGATTCCTTTGGTAGATAATACCGACTGCATCTGCTGTAGTCGTAGTTGTATGAAGATTTAAGGTAGGGCGGGGAAGTCGGCGTGCTCAGTATTATATTCAAGCCCTTGGTCTAGCTGCAATAGCTGCAATATATCGTGCAAGTCAAACTCTCGGCGAAAAAGGCCGTGATGCGTGGATAGAAGAATGATCCGTCTTATTCTTCGAGGAAAGATAGGTCAACGAAGGCGGGGGGTGCATCAAAAGGAGTCGTAAGAATATTCGCATGGGATATTGTCGGGTCGTCTGGCTGTCCCTATCGGCCACAACTTGCTTCAACGCATTGTTTTCCGTCAAACTCTGCAAATGTCCCGAGTAATATCTAATAATGAAGGCGCATCCTTCTTGCAAACGGGGTGAGCATCGGCTTCGTTTGATCTCGTTTAATCACAACCCATAATAAGCAAAATTCCATGCAGTCAACCGATTCGATCCTTGGTGGAAGGACAATTGCCAATTCAGTTTGACCCTAAAGAGAACCGGCGATGCTTCTCCTCTCTATTATCTCCGGGTCAAGCGCGGAAAGACAGCGGGGCTCCAGTTGCAAACAAATTGACGTCTGTTAATGACTGATTAGGTACATTTGCGCCCCTATACCCCAATGTCTGGGGAGGATGAAAATGATCAGTCTCAGAGTCTCCCAGTGGATAAAAGTGCCGGCAAAAAAAATCACAGGTGGTGATAATGATGGGATCAGGGGTGGTCCGTGGACAGGCCCAGTGCGGACGTACGTACCAGTCTGTACTCCGTGGTCCGGTCAGGGGAGTGTGTGCGGGGTGGCTAGGGATAGCACCCACGAAGAATATTGCACAAGGCTTGGGGGGAGAAAAAAAAAAAAAAAAAAAAAAAAAAAGCCAATTTTCAACTAAATGAACAATAATGGAAGGAGGTGCAAAACAATAGCTATACAGATTGAATTCCCAAAAAGGAGGATTGCAAAAAGACCCTGGGTACTCTGTACACAGTACGGAGTACTAATACAGCATACTACTGCTATGGTACTTGGTACACTCTGTACTATGTATCGTACTATGCCAGTGTACAAAATATTATTGGAGCAACTAAAGGGAAAAGGGGTATTATTCCTGTTAGTGAGGGCTGCAAGGAACCCACCCCATTTTGTATACAGTAGTCACGGAGCAGATCATATCAACCATGTAGACCAATTAGAAGTTACATAGGTACAGATAATTACATACAAGTATGTATTAATACAAGTACAGTATTGTGTACCACACTCATCACCCAGGTGCATTTACGTAGTAGTATGTATTACTGAGTGGGATATTTCGATTAAGCTTCATGATATTCATCTTTATGGCCTATTTAACATGCAGTTGTTCCGTGCAAAAGACTCGACATGCTTTGTAATACTAAAGTACCAGTTAGTTAGTTTTCCTAAAACCTCCGAAGTTCGGTACAGAGTAAAGTACAGGTAGGGCTGTCTCACTTTTTACACATACTCCGTACCAACAAACTATTTCTCTTCCCAGGTGCCAATGATAAGTACACATGTTCTCCGTAGCTATCTTAACTTCATGGTCGCTTGCTCTCCTGGTACTGTCGATATGCTCATTCGTGTCCTAGGAATCTTTCATGCATGCAGTCTATCCTTCTCATATTATATACCTTGCAGCACCAGATAGGAAAGTCAGCAGCCAAGGACAATTTCTATTTTGCTATTGATATATAAACATGTTCTGTACTATCCGCGCTCCAACAGCATGCTTGTCATCCTATGTTTGGCAGACCAATCAGAAGCCGTGCAGAAACAATATGATGCCGAAATGAGATTGGGTAAACATGTTGGCCAGGAAAATGTTTGCACAGCATTCCACCAAAACTATGGACCAGATAATCAAAGGTGTTCTGGTTTAGGTCGTAATCAAGAGAACTGCGACACTCTTTTTTTCAGGGCTACAGCCCAACTATGCCTTGGCCTGGCATAAATACACAGAACGCGGGCTTCCATGACATGTTATATCTTCTTCAAGAATCACAAGGCCGATATACCTTCGATGAAAGAAGAACAAGACTGGCAGACTTATGAATTATGTATTATAATATTAACCGCAGAGAGAAGCCCTGCAAGGACCAAGAGAAAAGGCAGTGTAGCTAGCTCCTTGCAGTTTTATAGTACAGAATTCATTCCTCTTCCTCTTCGTCGCTTGTAGCCTTATTGTTCTTCTCAGGGTTACCACCAGGTTCGCCCTGATCCCCATCGTCACATCCATTAGACTGACCAGCTGTATTGTCATAGTTCGGGCGTGGAACTGACTGCCCATTCTCCCTGAGCAAAGCTTCAATACCTGGAAGTAAATCGACGAATGCTGCATATTGGTCCATCGGCATGGAGATGCCCTATGATGAAGAAAATACATGTGAGTAATTGTCAATTTATAGCTGTGTATAGGATATTCAGCGAAGGGCAAAATGCAACCTACCTTCTTTCCTGGGAACTCTTGGCCATCTTTTTCATAGTATTCTCTAATGTTGACCATCGTTTTCCCTCGAAATGTGGATATGGTGACGCGACGCATTTTGGATATTTCCCAGTACGGGTCCCCGTTAGAATCAATTTTGGGAGAATCAGGGGCAGCATTATTTTCTGTCATCTCAGTCTTCATCCTCTTTGTGTTATCCCCGTCATCGACAAAGTCGTCAGTTGACGTTCGCTTTCTGGAACTGAAAGCCATAATGAATGAGAAAGCCCCCAAGCAAGAAGAATAAGTCCTAACAAATACCGTTGTCGGGTATTACTCTTTCAATTAATGGGTTGAATTTGAGGTCAATGACTTATCAATAACTGCCAGGACGCGTTCCGCGTAAACTCACGTGAAGATAAGATAGCACGGTAGCATATGATATGATGGCACAAGTATTGGTCTCAGAGGAGATAGCAAGGGTGCGTGTTTCTTCATATGAAGTGCGATGAGTGTTGTCTAGATAATCTGTTGAATAAATAGGGTTCCATCCCAATGTGTAGATATCTAGCGTTATTTGATGCCTAAGTCAAGGCCACTTCTATACACCAATTCTAATCAAACTATGTTTAAATAATGACAGCCCTCAAGACCTGCAGAAGAATCGTGAAGACAAACCCACGGGCAATGGTCTCGACTTGGAGGCAATCAAATATCTTTTCAAGTGCTTCTCGGCTAGCAACCGCTCCCATAACGCTTGTCAATGCCTGTGGCAGCCCTTTCTGAACGAGAAGCTTCCGTGCATTTTCTCGTAAACGTTCCTTTTCGTCTTCAGAAGGTGGTGGTGGCCAACTCCTCATCTCGATTTCTGTCGGAAGGGCATTCTCACGAAGTTTGGTAAGATATGTCCCTATTGTTTCATCTGACGTGTTCGCATTGATCATTGAATCCTGAAGAAGGATTCGGATCGTTTCCAAAGTTGGGCTTCCGGGACGGAGAATGTAAGATTTTGCAGCATTCAGAAGCGTCCGACGAATATTCCAGGCGGACGATAAAGTATATAGCTCATTTATAACAGCAAATATTAGCTCCACTGCTATTTGGGTTTCCTCATTCGTAATCGCCTTATCTACCAACGCTCCTGCAGCTCTTATATCAGGGGTTGCTTGCTGATGAGAGTCCATCACTTCAGCCTGCCGGTATTGGGAACCTATCGCTGAGACTTTTTGCTCGAGTCCATGGGAAGGAGACTCATTCGACGGGCAGAAGTTACTCGAAAGCGGATTGACTCCTGCGTCTAGCCCATCAGCTGCCAAGCTAACTGCACTACCCACAGCTTCAGTTGACCTGCCAGAGCGAGCGTTTTGAGAGAGAGAAGCATCGTTCGAGGATGAAAAGCTAGAACAAGAACTGCGCGTTGAAGGATACTTTTTTCCGGTAAATTGAACTGGTGATGTGTGATGTTTGGAACCCGAGGTCAAATCAAGCGAGATCTTCCGAGCCCCCGAGTTTCGTGCTTGTTCTGTTTCAGCAGGGAAGGGCTCATTTGATTCAAAATTTCTCGCCTGGTCAGCAAATGAACGAGATGTTCGTTTGCCGTTACCTCCAACGTTGCCAAATACCCCAGTCACACCGCCTAAGACAGCTTTGCTCCCCCCAGCAACGCCCTTGGGCGCGTTAGCTAATGCGCCTAAAACACCCTTTCCCACGTTTTCAAATGTGGCTTGGCTAGGGAAAGAAAAACCTGTTCTCGTAGATGACCCTGCAGGATCGGTTCCGAGACGATTATCCTTATCAAAAAAACGCTTCATCTTTTCGCTTTCTGCGAGGGACTCGTGTTGAAGAGCATCTTTCAAATATCGCGCCAATTCTTGTGCCAATGCTTGTCTCGTATTCCCTTTCCATGTTGGTAAAGTAGTATGCGTCTCTGTGAAACTCCAAAGTTTGTTCAACCTCGAAATGGCTTCAAGAGTCTCATGTAGAGATTCAAAATCAGCGTATTTTTTGAATGTCATCCAACCGGAGAATCGTGTAGATGTCGGTTCAACCTGGATCAAATAGTTTGACGTAGGCTTCGACCGGATTAATGTCTTTTCTCCGGGCTCCGATTCGACATTCACAGATACGAAAGCTCCATGAAGAATCAAGGTAGGCTCTTGAATGATTTCTGATGTAGACCTTGACGAGCTGGGAATAGATGGGGAAGATGAAAACCGCCGCTGTTTCCTTTGGAACAGAGACTCACTCGTATCAAGTATATGCTTGTCATTTCTGCTGACCGAATCATCAACTTGATCAAGCGCCTCAGCAGAAGAACTATCATCGGTGCCATCTGGAACCGAATCTCGCCGGTCCTCGTTGATTGTTTGCTGCAGATCTTGCCTCTGTGAATCCTGCGCTGCAATCATGGCACTTAGACGCTTTGCTTCTTTAATTGCTTCTTCCGTTGCCTTATCTGAGTGGTTGCTCTGCCCCCCAGTTGTTTGTGGCAGCACCTGAGGGTCGTTTTCGACGCTGCCCGCTGTGTTCATGTCTGAAGTGTTCTTCAAATCAGAACCCTTTGGTGCAGTCACGCCCTGGCTCCGGGCCCCTTCAACGCCGGCGTCGATTGCGTTCATTATTTCGGATTCACCCTCGCTCAAGAGATGGATTATCCATCCGTTGATGAATTCTGGGCGCGAGAAATTGGACATCATGGATTGAAAGATAACACCGGCTAATACCTCGCGGAGGAAATCCCTGAGTATATAGCAGCTATATGCTTTTTGGTCGAGAAAACTAGACAGGATATCATCCGCAATCATATTGAGTTTCTTGCGCTGCTGCTGATCTGCCAAAACATTGGCTAGGCTACTTTCAGGGAACAATTCTAGATATCGGCTGACCGTCTGTTCAGGTGCTGCAGTCGAACTTGTCGTTTCAAAAGCCGTGGACAATTCGTTTAAGAAGACAATAATCATGGAGGACGAGTTCGTGAGGAATGCTAAAAACGTGTCTGCTGTTCGCTTACGCGCGAGGTGGGATGATATAGAAGTAATAAAATCGGCCAACATCCTCCGGCACGAGAGAGGAAAGCTCGACTCGGACGGTAGAATCGGTTCGTACCAGTAGCTTTTGTTTTGTATTTCCTGGTCAGTCGTGGTGACGGACGTCAAATGCGATGGAAGCTTACTTCACGTAATCCTTTACTATCGAGTCCGTCAACGACACCAAAGCTGCAGCTGTCTTTGGGCGAAAAGTTGAATAGTCCGAGTTCATAGTCGGTTCCCTTGCGACTTCGGATGATCTGTGCTTCGGCCAGTCGAGCAGTCTGTTGGCCAAGTGCAACGTAAGCTCCCTTCTACGGGCAGTTGGTATACCTGTTTCTTGGGCAGAATGTTCATTGCCCCAGCCTTCCCATGAAGCATGTAAGATGACGCCGAGGACAGTTCCAATTAATATAAGCCCGAGCCTTCCCAATAGGATATACGTCGCAACCATTAAACATGCAAAAACGCAAAGCAACGCTTCGTTGCTAGACGTCGAAAGAAAACGGAGAATATAATTGAGAAGGTCATTCGACTGTGCAGGAGAAGCGGCATTTTTGGAGCTATCATGCTCATGTTTCATTGAGGGTGGCTTCCCCAGACGCTGGAGCTCGGTTGCTCGTGGAGAAGCAGCCGCATCATTGAAATTATTCATGATGATTCCATGAAAAGAGATGAAAGAGGAATACAATATGTGCAGTATTGGCGGATGAGTAGGAGACTAGAGGGGGGAAAGATGAGAGACACAGGGAACCAAGTGTTAATAATGTTTGATGGTGGTTGTTGTTGTTATCTTCGCCCCTGTGTACCGTGTTATGAAAACAGAACCGAGGCTAGCTTAGTAGTATAAATCCAAATAGCGCATCCACCCAAAAACAAAATTGTTAGATATTGCAGTTAAACCAGAATAAGCTTTTCTTGTAGTAAATACACAAACCTGCATGTGTAAGGTGGAGTGGCGTAATGAATACTAGTACACATAGCTACTTGTAGTAGCACCATGAAAAAAAAGGACCAATTACCTACACATAGTAGTATGTATGGGGTATATTAATGTGAAAGGGAAGCTCAGCTTCTCAACAAAATACTCCGTACAGAGTACTGATTGTATGAATACAAGATACTAGTTCAATGCGTAGAACCCCACATCCCGAGAAAGAGAGCCGGGAAAAAAAAAAAAAAAAAAAAGATAATAATAATACTAATAATAATAATCATAAATTATGTATCCATTCATAATTTCCTTGCCTCACAGTCTGTCTGACAAGGAATCTAAAGCTATAGTTGAATGGAATTATTCTCCGCTATCCGAGTGAATCCGGGCATTCAAAGAAAATGCTATCCATGCCAGATGCAAAGAAGATAGCGGGTCTCATAAGCTACCCTACCCTACGCAGAAGGCTTCCTGGAAAGGTCTCCCAACTATAAGCCGTCAAAGTTATTGGGTTTTGATGTATTTCGTATGGGATCCCCGCGCAACTATCGCCAGTTCGCATGCGCTGCCCTTTTTCAAGATACTTATGGTTGTAAACGCAAGGTTTTTTCCAACCTTGTCGGCACGACCTTCAATCTCGAGCCAATCATTGGTCGTTGCTGCAGAAAGGTAGCTGACATGAATATCTGCGCTGACACCGGTTGAATCCAGACCACAAGATGCAATGGCCAATCCACCGGCCCAGTCCGTGACACAAGCAGAAAAGGCACCATGCAGAGTCCCTTTCGAGTTAATATGTTGAGGTGCTACCTGAAGTCGAGCACGCACAACGCCATTTTCAGCATGATAGATTTCGACCTGGTCAAGAAGGAAGGCGTAAATAGGACTGTTTGTGCGCATACGCTCCCACACTTTGTGAACGTGCTGAAGTTGGGAGTCCATGTCAAATGAGGCGAGCCTTGGATACTTCGCAATGTACTTCGAAAGAAGGGGATCAATGGCATGAACAATGCGAGAAAGCGGTCGTCTTTTTTTCTGTGGTCTCGGTTATGGGCTTAAATAGTGTGCCCGCTAACCTCCTTTAGGAACATTATTCCGGTCTACTCCGGAGTAACATCAATAACTAATGTATTCCACGGAGCAGCGCACCCTGTATTCCCACATAAATGCGCAACTTTTGAATGCTTATATCTCAACAACAGCTGAAATATATGGAAGTGTACTAAAAATATTCCTTATTTACCAGTATACAAAAAGGCTTAGGCTATTGAAATTCGAGACTTGCAAATAATTGTCTTAAATACACATTATATCATAAAATACAGCGTAATTAATATTAACTTAATGATTAAGCTATAACATTCTGCAGAATTCAGTATACATAATATCTATAGTGTACAATTGCACCATATACAATATCATACAAAAATTTCTTAAATTGGTGGAGATGTGAGCATTCAAAAGTTGCGCATTGATATGGGAATATATGGTGCACTACTCGCCCGTGTGCGCCGCTCGCCCGTGGAATAACTACGTTAATTAGTTAACGTATTCCACGGGCGAGCGGCGCGCACGGGCGAGCGGCGCGTTTTCCCCACGACCACCAAATATTCAATCATCAACATGCTTAAAAGTTTGAAAAAATCACTAAATTAAGACTATCTAGTAATTGAACATGTAGCTATTTACTAGGGCAACTGCGTATAATATGTCCAATAGTCCCACAGCCACTACAGCGTGGTGGAGCTCGCTGGCGTGGCCGTTGAATATCTGCTTCGACCTCTGCTTCAACTGCTCTATCAAGCTGCTGAACACGCTCCTGACCTTCCTGTATAGATAGCATAGTATCTTGACCTAGGTTACCACGCCTGCGTGCTTTCTTCATCATCTTCCGCTCATTCTCTGCCCGTAGAACCTTGATTTCTTGGTGAAGAAGTAGATTCATATTCATTGCCATCTGTGCAGATTTCTCAAGATGTTGAAGGTGAGATACAGGGCTGCTCGACAGCTGTCTTTTCTTATTAAGACTTCTCTGTAGATCGTGGATCTTATGATCAAGTTGGCGAGTATTTTGAGGGGTCTGAAATGCAGATGATATTGACCCTTCAGTCAGAAGTGGTGGTGTTGGCGTATGCAGTTGAAAGGTAATTTTTGAAAGAACCCTTTCTTTATCTAATGGTTTGATCCCTGCTCCAGCAAAGCCACCATAGATATTCTCTTTGGTAAAGACCTTCTCGCGTGCAGATGGATAGAGAGATAGGAAATCATCCTTATCAATATGGTTGTTGCCAGCAATCATCATTCCCTCAACTAGCTTCCCATATGCACGTTTTAGTGGCCCAAAAACACCAACATCTAGTGGTTGAAGAAGATGAGATGAATGAGGTGGCATACAGAGACAAATGATTGCATGCTCTTTGCAGAATCCATCAAACTCTGCACTTAAATGGCTACTATGACCATCAAGTACAAGTAGCCGCTTTGAACCAACTGAATAATGTTTGGAATATGGCTCAAACACCTCTTTAAGCCAGCGTAAGCCTATTATATCAGTAGTCCAGCCATTCTGACTTGTGGCTAGCCTCCAATCTTGAGAGAGGGCTGATTCTTGATACCAAGAGGCTTGATGCTCCTTCCCTTTAAGGATCACAACTGGAGGAATTGAACATCCATTTGACCCTATACATTCAATGATTGTGACCCATTCACGGTTCCCTTGAATGACTGTACGTGGTTGCTCACTGCGCTCGACTGCAGTAATAACTTTAGAGGTTGTACAGAGACCCATTGCAAAGCCAGTCTCATCAAAATTCCAGATATCATCTTCATGGATACCATGCTCTTGAATCGTCTCTAATATCATATTAAACCATTGTTTGATAATCTTTGGATCCTCCTGCTTTGCCCGCTGGTATGGTATTCACTGATTAAACTGTGTTCGCAGTTGTGGATGGCGTCTAATAAAAGCAAATGCCCAGTTGACTCCTATGTTTGGAGTAGAGGTAGGGGTCTGTTTTTGAAGCAGTATCTGGGCCATTTGACGTAGGAACTCCGGACGAATTGCAAAACCACGTTTGTCTGCATTCAGTATTTGCTTAACAAGGACTTCTTCTTGAATAGATGATAATATGTGATTATTTGCACGTGTTTCTGTGCGTGGTTTTCGTCCCTTGAGGCGCTCGCGAAGAGTAGTTTCAGATACCCCAAACACCTTGGCAGCTTCCTTTTTTGATTTGATTTTTTTCGAGTTATAGGCAGATATAGCCATTTGAATGTTAGATTCTTGAGATTTAGGCATTATGGATTGAAATGGTGAAGATATAATGTGTTGAAGGAGGTAGTTAATCGAATATTTGGTGGTCGTGGGGAAAACGCGCCGCTCGCCCGTGGAATACGTTAATGTACTTAGGTTTAGATAATCAAATTTTTGAGTCATGTAGTCGCTAGGATAGAAGGAGAATAGATCCAAGCAATTCCATAAATACCCGACGTTTCGACTGGTAAACACTCACTACCCTATATTATTATATAGTCACGATGTGAGTTAAATATACACAATCTCATTTCACTCCTGGTCCCATATTTCCAAAATGTCGAGTACTTGGCGGAACACTGGCATAGATACATGGCTAGTTCAATTATATAATTCAATAAATCTTCTTCCTTGACAATACCTGTGAGAGTATAAAATGATTAACATCTTCATCTGCCCAATATGTAAGATGACTTGCAATACTGGCAATCAAAGAAATATCGAATGCTCCTCTGCGTTGAAAAATTAGCACTAATAGTCAAACAACCGAGGCGCGTTCTTACTCTTGCACACTGTAATCAACGCGACCATTGGTATTCAATACTCTCACTTTAGCGTCCTCGACCTTCAATTTTCTTGCACGTTCCTCAGAGTCCAGATAACAAGTAGCGTCGTCATCCGTTGAAGTTTGAGACGACTCCCTGCGGCTGCTTCTCGCTTTCTGAAAGCCATCATAAAGTGTCTCCAAGTCAGGTTCTATTAATGTTCGAGGTCGATTCGCATATTCGTGTGAAAAGTCGGAGTCTGTGTTAGCTCTGGAAGGGTCAGTTGCCGGTGAAGATGGAGACTGAGCACCCGCATTTGAAGGTATTTCCTCGGAATTCAATCCTAGGCTGCGATTGAGCAGGCTGCTCGCAACGCCAGATGTAAAGTTGGACCACATAGACCCGACGCTTTGGCCCACACGGGTACCGATAATTGAAAGACTCTGTCCTGATGCCGCCCAAAGACTTTTCTTGACAGACGGCAAAGGCTGTGGCTTGAGTGACGACATTGCTGGTGATATAAGCGGTTCAATACGATAGCTCACAGGATCGGACGGATGGAAGATGTTGTATAATTGTCGACATTTCGGGAAGGATGATATAGAGCATCTTTCGCCAAACCCGCCCCCTATAGAGTGCATGGAGGGAGAAGCTGACGATCCGAAAGTTCCAGGATTATCTTCAGTATTGATTGGTCTTCCGGGGCTTTTGATGGTGCTCATTGTATTTCTTCCGGCGATAGTCCTGCCTTTCAACATTTGGAATAACGCGATTGGCGACCCTAAGCAAAAGAATTCTTCGCATTCAAAGTCCAAGGGGTAATCCCGACGTGGATATGGCGTAGTTCCTCTTTGGGTCCCTGCATTTATTCGTTCAAACGGTTTGGATTCGTCCTGCTGGTGACACAGAATATCAAAGAGGATTGCGCTCCCAAGCGAATGCCCACAGAGACTCACTGAGCCCCTGAAAGACGGATTTCGCTTTTTGAAAAGCTCAAGTATCCGGTTACATTCCTGCTGGACTATGACAGCAATGTGTTCACAATATTCACTTTGGTACAACAATACGTCCATTGCCAAATCGGATATGAGATTTCGAACTGCAGGCACACTCTCAAGCGTGATGTCGTTTAAACTTGGATAAATGTCATCTTCAGGGGCGTCGGCGTCGGCGAGATCAAGCTCCTTGCGATTCTGCCTAACACCACGATAGGGGAAATCCAGTAGATGCCTCCAACATCTAAACTATTATCAGCACGTCAATAAACCCCGGCAGTAGTTTAGTGAATAAAGGGAATGTAAGAAGCATCGAGGAGATCAGGTGGATGATGCAGGGCTCGCTTACACAGGTAATACTTGAATTCGACAGTTTGTAGCATGATCCGGATATGCAGAATTCAAGGCTTGGAGATCTGGTGAGGCTTTATACACACTTTTCATTGTCTTCCGGAGGACATTGACATCATGTATAAAGTTGATGCTCTCCAAACGCAGCCCCAGTCGCTGCCCAATCCCATGTGTCACCAGTATGAGATGATCAACGGTACGCTCCCTATCTTCATTTTCCGCCTCCCTCGAGTCCTCCATTTCCTTTTCTTCTTGTTTACGAGCTTGTTCCTCTAGCTCGGCTGCATTCTGTGGTTCGCCAGCAAGCGATGACATCTGTCGTTCTAAAGTGGACCTTGGGCTCTGTTCGAAGTTGTTCTCGTTTTGATCCGGTTGAGAGGCCTCCGATTCATGTTTATGCAAGAAATTCGTGGAAGATTTTCCGGTTATGTTAAGAGATGGGTCTTCGAACGGCTTTCGCTCAGGGAAGTCTCGTGTCTCTGAATTTTCCTTTTGCTTTTTGGCCTCGGTGAAACCGCGTACTACCCTAGTGCCTGGGATACCACCCAGTGTTTGATAGACAGTGGTGCTCACGCGGGACATAAAATCATCGTTGGTTAACAATGCAGTTGCAGGATCCTGGTATGTAACAATGCTATTCATGTAAGCACCAAACAAGCGATAACTCGGGGATTCGTTGGAAGAAATAGCAGTGGTATGCCCCGACTTTTCAGCACGACCCCGAGGAACATCGGTTTCTGTGGACCGCAATGAACTTGGATCCGGAGTGGAATCTCTTTTCGTGCTGGATTTACCATGCTCATGCTTTGCTGAGGATGTCGATTGGCGGATTGAGGATTCATGTGACTCGTCGAAGCGCCATGGCTTCACTTTTAGATACCCTTCCTCAAGCTGGGTGGCGAGTGTTTCGTTGCATGGTTTAAGCGTTGAACCCTCTTGAAAAAACCACGTCCCGCGTCGAACCTCATACACTGGACCTTCCCAATATGCTGGGCCCAATTCTCTTTTCTCGATGTCCACATCAAAAAGGTAATCTTCGTTGACAGGTACCATCATTGAACTGCCTTGCACCCTACCGGTAGGGTGTGTATATTTGACATCTTCGCGTTCAGCTTCGATTTCGGAGAGCTTCTGAAATGCGACTTCAACGGATTGAGAATCTCTGACCGAGAATGGCACAAACTTCTTGGGCAAGGGTAAAGGCTTCGCACTTCTCCCTCTTTGATTGGATAATGTTGGCTTTCGCTTAGGCGAATCAACTGCATAGAACCACCTTACTTTTAAAGGCGGGCAATCTTTTGGGTAAAAACGTAGGCTTAACCTATGCCTGTGTGTGACAATATGATCTTCTCCCTTTGATCGTTGTAAAACATCTTGATTCGCAGAGTAATCTGGAGTAGACCTAGGTGTCGAGCTCCGAGAATCGCTCCAAGGAGTTCTCGCGGAGGGCGAATCCTTCGCTTTCGCCGAAGTCATTGAGCTTCGATATGCTTGACGATTCAGAGGGTATACGTTTCCGTTTGATGGGAAGCACTGGGGTATGAAAACACGCCAATTATGAAACGCAGGAATTGCCTTCTGAACTAATAGTCGAGAAACTAAAAATCGCATCAACAATTCGAGTCCCGAATGCCCGAATCAGTACCGCACGCAGGACCTTCGGCCAAAAAAAAAGGGTGCTGATGGCAAGGAGTAACATCGAGAAACAAGAAAACTATTTCATACTTGCATAACAGCCTACTCCATACGGAATTAGCAGTGATCGCAATCGCTTCCCATAGGCTTTGATATAGAACCAGAGTAGCGAGAATACTGGTGTTATTCAATTGAATTTCTAGTTAGATGTGGACTTACCAAGTGCTAATTAATAACTAGTTACTTTGTAACTACCAAAGATGCTTAGTTATGTTGACATTCTTAGTCAGGTCAGTTCAGAAAAGTGGCGGGTCGACATCATCAGGCAGCGGAAGCCACATGCCAATGCGTCATCGTCAGAACAATAATACCGTGCATAGTACGGGAGTACTACGATGTATACTCTATCTATCTCCAAGGAATAGATATCTCATGTTGCTTCATACAGAAGTAGTTTTTTATATTCCTCGGTTTATATTTCCCAGTATCAAAATCTTGACCACCAGACTACTGAGCGGCTATGTACTCCGTACTTCGTATTCGTACTTACTCAATACGTATTACCAGAACCCGGGAACAAACAACCCCACTCTTGCTCCATCTATTCCGTCGTCACGGCTGCCTCCGTACACAGCGCTTCCCATCCCAGGCAGTTATTATACAGCGCTCTTCGTCATCCTACCACAGTTTTATTTTTCTTCTGACCGCAGATTTCTCTTGCTTGAGATCAGGTTACCTTTCTCCTTTTGTCTGCCGCATATCGCGCCCAGATTCGACATTAGGCCAGTGACAACGTTTGGTTCTGAGAAAGAAAGGGAAAATGAATGTACTCAAACTTCAACGGTAGGTGTTTCCTTGCAAGGCTGCAGTCATTTTGTGTTAGATTCCGTACCTTGTGTGGTATACAACAGTGTCTGGGTGTCTTCTGACTGTTTTGTCCATGCAGAAAGTATCCACACTTTGATCAAAGCGAAATCTTCTCTTTTCAGGATGCATTTAGGAAGTTAGATCCCGATGATAAAGGCTATTTGGATGAGGCTACTGTTATCAAAGCTACCCAACAATCTGAGCGACAACCATATGATGTGGTGCGCCAAGCTCTAAAAGAGGTTGAGCTTGATAGCTCACGTCGGGTAGAGCTTGAAGACTATGTGGATGTTTGTATTCGATCCTCGTAACTTTTCAGGCAATAATGACTAAGTCTCTGGCGTCAGCTTATCTCCAAACTCCGCTCAGTTTCGTTACAGAGCAAACCGTCTGGTCCTACTCACGCTGCCCAAGGAAACGGAGCAGGCCCGTCTAAGCACGTTTCCAAGGGTAGTGTTGGTGGTAGAATTCAGGTCCAGGGTTCTTCCGCGAATGTCACACATACAATCAACGAAGATGAAAGAACCGAGTTCACAAGGCACATTAATGCCATCCTTGCTGGCGATCCAGATATTGGCCATCTTTTGCCGTTCCCAACAGACACCTTCGAAATGTTCGATGAATGCAAAGATGGATTGGTATTGGCGAAGTTGATCAACGATAGCGTTCCCGACACTATTGATGAGCGTGTCCTGAACAAGGCCGGGAAAAAGATCAAGCAACTTAATGCTTTTCACATGACTGAAAACAACAACATCGTTATCAACTCGGCCAAAGGTATTGGTTGTTCAGTTGTGAACATCGGAAGTGGCGATATCATCGAGGTTCGCGAACACCTTATTCTTGGCCTCATTTGGCAAATCATCCGCCGGGGTCTCTTGGGCAAGATCGACATCAAACTCCATCCAGAGTTGTATAGACTGCTGGAAGAAGACGAGACCCTGGAACAATTTTTACGTTTGCCTCCAGAGCAGATACTGCTTCGTTGGTTCAATTACCATCTGAAAAATGCCAAATGGGATAGAAGGTACCATTCATCTTTTTCTCTTTTTCTCTTTTCTCCCACTTCCCTCTTCCAACCTTCTTCTCCCTATGATATTGATTCTGTGTTCTAGGGTGACGAACTTCTCCACCGACGTGAAGGATGGCGAAAATTACACTGTTCTCCTCAACCAACTGGCGCCTGATCTTTGCTCGCGAGGGCCGCTCCAAGTTCAAGACCGGCTCCAACGGGCTGAGCAGGTTCTGACGAACGCTGACAAGTTAGGTTGCAGGAAGTTTTTGACTCCAACCTCGCTTGTTGCCGGGAATCCAAAACTCAATCTTGCATTCGTTGCAAACTTGTTCAATACCTGTCCAGGTCTTGATCCGATCACTGAAGAAGAAAAGCTTGAAGTTGAAGACTTTGATGCTGAAGGTGAAAGAGAGGCCAGGGTTTTCACTCTCTGGTTAAATTCTTTGGATGTTCAGCCAGCTGTGAATTCATTGTTTGACGATCTCCAGAACGGGACCGTCCTGCTGCAGGCATACGATAAAGTGATTCCCGGCAGTGTCAACTGGAGGCATGTGAATAAGCCACCTGCGTCTGGCGGAGACATGATGCGATTCAAAGCTGTCGAAAACACAAACTACGCTATCGAACTTGGAAAGCATATTGGCTTCTCCCTTGTCGGCGTTCAGGGTGCCGATATTACCGATGGCCAGCGAACACTGACTCTGGGACTGGTGTGGCAATTGATGCGAAAAGATATCACCAATACACTTTCGTCCTTGGCGCAACGGATGGGCAAACGTGAAATTACAGACACGGAAATGATTCGGTGGGCAAACGACATGTCTCGAAAGGGTGGCAAGGCATCAACCATCCGCAGTTTCAAGGATAAGTCTATTGGATCTGGTCTCTTCTTGCTTGATGTGCTGAGCGGCATGAAGAGCAGTTATGTTGATTATGATCTCGTAACTCCGGGCCGGACTGATGAGGAGGCATATGGAAATGCTAAACTGAGCATCAGCATTGCAAGAAAGCTGGGTGCCACCATCTGGCTGGTTCCTGAAGATATCTGTCAGGTCCGCTCTCGTCTGGTGACCACGTTCATTGGTAAGTTATTGTGGCTGTTGATGAATTGTGCATGGTTTGTCTATAAATGAATGCTAATATTTTATCAGGTTCTCTGATGGCTACCTACGAGAGCATGCAATGAATGGGCACTGTTCAATCGGGGTCTTTGATACATTTGACTGTTATCAACTTTCATTCTAGTAAAGTATAAAGTATTTGGTTCTTAGTGGTGAAAACTTGCTTCTTCAATATAAGGTGCTTTCTCCAATTGTTACCCTTGGGTCTCAAAAAGTAGTGAGGTAGAGAATATGCTCGACTACGCTGTATGGTAAATTCACCATCACTTGAGACTGGCTTTGATTGATTGAATAATAGGGCTATGATCTAACCAGATGTGACCATGAGCATCTGTCTTTCCTTCAAAGGTACTTAGATATCTAAAGGTGTTGGTTGAACCAAGCAACTGCCTGGCAAAATGCACTCTCCTTCGCAAATCTAGCATGGGATTTGTAAATGTCAGCACGCACAGCAAAACCATGTTCAACACCACTGAACAGATTGATTTGGTATGGTTGGCTGGTTCTTGCAAGGGTTTCCTCGGACTCATGACGCTTTGAGGCCGGGAAAATCGAATCCGTTTCTGTTTCCAGTTGATGAGTCACATCTGAGAATGAAGCGAACAATAACACTCACCAGCCGCTGCTATTGACAATGGCCCTTTAATGTCCTTCAATTCAACTGCCTCAACGAAGCTGGGATGGGCAACATAACCTACGTCTCCGAAGCCTGGCTTTAAGAAACGAACTGCGTATTTCGCCTAACAACCGTCAGATTACCGGCTCTTATGGGTGCGAATATATACCAGCTTGCATGGGACATACCCCAAAGCAATAACCCACAAGACCGATCCTCTGACACTGCAAGCTTCCTCTCATGTCGGTCAGAACTGAATGAACCACAGGATCAACTCTATTCGGCAAGTGTCCCGGGGGGTCTTTGAGCCATGCCATGAAGTTGAAATCCGCAGGCCGATTGAGCGGTATTGGGTCGCTGTGGAAGAGGTCAGGCATGACCACAAAAAAGCCATTTCTAGCAAGTTGATCCGCTATCAGTTGGGAGTTGACGAATTCATGTCCAATGACATCCGAGAGCACGAGAACAGCCCTACTTGTCGAGCGATTCGCTGGGTACGAGACGTAGGCCTCAACTAGCTCCTTGTTAACTTTGTCATACGACCAAAGAATAGCAGTTCTCTTTGAGTAGACCGGCCTAACAAGGGGTGATTTGAGGTCTGGGGGAGTGATACCATTTCCAATTTTCCTTATCTGTCCCCTAGGCTCACCGTCATGCTTCACCCCAATGACACAGCAAGGCCCCGGTGGATTTGACGTCATGTTTCACAATCAACTTGAAACACAAGGGCATAGGCACTCTGAGATGTGGGCGACGCCATGTATAAAAGGCAAGGGAACCAGCCAATAACTGATAACCAGTCAATGGGCTTACCGTACTCCGGAGTACATATCTCGGTTAAGTCGGCTAGCACCTCGGCATGGACGCAAAACATTCGGCGAGGTGCTCCGTTGAATTGAAAGGAAACCAGGCCTTATGCGGAGAGATGTGGGGTTATGTGGACGGGTAGTGGAGATATGGAAATGTAGGTACAATGTGAAGTGTCTAGTAATACTAGTATTTCCATACGTACTTTATACAAAATACCCCGTGCACGAATTGCATTGGGTAGCGTACTCTATAACAACATTATTGCAATGAACTTAGCACATAGTACAGTTGGCTCTATGAAGTACTACCCATCGATCGACGGAGCATGGGTAGTCCGAATATGTCCTTTGAAATACCTCATGTTAGTCTACACAAACCCTAGAAACCGGTGCTGCTTGTTATGCATCCCAGTTGTTAACAATTCCGGCTTCGCAATAGACGGTTGGAGCAAGGCAGTGCGGAACTAGGAACTGATGGGTTTATCGAAACCAAGCCTGTTCCGTTCATACAAGCGTACGTACATAAAGAATTACACGAAAAACTACAAATCGATTTCCGAAATGATGAGCACAAAGCTCAAGTCTCGATCGGTGGTACGGGACGAGGGGGAGGAGGGAGAGGTAAATGTGAATCGTTTTCTTATTAAGCTTGGGATTAGAACGGGCGACGGACCGTCGTTCATCGTGACGAAAGCAAGGACGGTAAGAATTGGCGGATTGAATGATCGCTCGATGTTCGTTCGGTATGTATTCGAGCTGCTGGCCAGGATAAATACCAACATCAAACGAAAACAAAGCTCCACGGTCACAAACCCATCACCGCCGCAGCCAAGAACGAGAAATCACAAGGGGGGAAAGCCACAAGAAAACAAGGTAACACAGAGACTAAAGGGGAGGGATGACAAGATACCGATGTAAAATGCCACACTGAAATCTGCAAAGGCCGTTTCCCTCCCGTTGAAACTCAAAAGGAATTTATTTCCATGAGTTGATAGGGGCGAACATCTGCAGATTTACAAAACGGGAAAACAAGGGAAAGGCTAAATCAGCATGATACCAAATGGACCTACTCGGCAGTATCAAGCTCATCATGAGCAGAAGGCAGGGGGTCTAATGGAACTATCACAGTGATCAACAATCATCTCATCTCCATTTAATTCAAAGAAAAGCTTACCTTTCCTGTCTTCGCCATTGGGTCCATTTTCTCGCTCCTCATCACGGCGTTCTCTTTCCTCATCACGCCTCTCTCTGTCATCTTTGATGTCACGCTCTCTCTCATCAGGGCTACGAGAGCGGTCACGGGAACGTTCACGATCACGGCGGTCATAATCGCGATCACGACGGTCGTAGTCACGATCACGACGCTCATAATCGCGGTCATGACGGTCATAGTCCCGCTCATACCTGTCATCCCTACGAGGGGAGTAGTCGCTACGACCACCACGACGCGGGGATGGCGAGCGACCACGGCGGGGAGGAGTGCGGTCACGTCGGCGGTCACGGCCTGAATCGAATCGCCAAGATGCAGATGGCGGCGTCCGAGCCCACTTCGGGTTGGTTAGATCGGCGCTGGTATATATAGAATAGGTATCACTTACTTCAATTTTCAGCAAGTCGTCGCGACCGATGCGCTTGTTATGCATCTCATGATATGCATCATCCGCGTCCCGACGACTTTCGTATTCCACAAAAGCAAAACTATTTCATATTAGGACAGATTCACATAATTGGACGTCGGTTATTGAACTCACAGCCGGCTCGAAGGGGTACGAGGCGCAGGAATGTCACATCGAACGAGGCGTCCGTACCTAAGTCACAGGTTAGAATGAGTGGTCTACTGCGAAAATATCATGAGACAAATCATAGTTGCAGATGGTTAAATTGCATATATCAGGATTTGGTAAATTCTCGAAGGAAAAGTCTCTCAAGAGGGCAAGGAGGCCGATGAATTTCTTTAACATGGAAAACCGCTTCGACGTCAAGGCAGCGAGGCTTGGTCGAGCTTATAGTTTCGTGTATGGATAGGATAGCCGTGGGATCTTGGTAGCGCGTAGCAATCGACGAGCGGCACGTACCGTTCGAATTCGTAGGCAAGGTCGCGAGCTCGAGTCCCATGCCCGAAGCCAGTGACATAGAGGGTGGTACCTGGCCGGGACATTGTTATTGATTTCAATTAGACAGTTCCGCGAAATTATGATATGTTGTGTGGAACTGAAATATGGCTCAGGTGAACGGAGTGTTGTGTACAAGTCCTTCACCGGTGAGAATGGGGCATTATCGTTCTGGCAGCCGGCAGAAGTAAAAAACTGAGTACGGATGAGCGGACATGCCATGAACGAACCAATCCTTACGCCCCTTTATTACATAATAACCTGGATAACTAACAGTTAGGTAACTAGTTAGTTAGTACTAGTTTTGATACAATAATACAAGTATTACATCTACTTTCCAAGTACAGTTTCTATATATCAACGGGTATCAGATTTCTGTAGGGAATTCAAAACAAAAATAGGATTACTATTGAATGCGCTGTGGCAGGCCATCAAAGTCTGGCCTAGTGAATTACTTATGCTCATTTTTGTGGTCTCAGCGATACACAGTAGTACATGGTCTTATTACCCGATAGTTTCCATAAACACTAGTTACTTAATTCGCCAATTAAATTCTGTCATGGAACTCGACTTTAAAGTAAGCACCTGCAATGGGAAGTTCCATGGCCGGGACAAAACTACAGGAGCAAGTTTTTTGGTGAATCATTATATTGCATTGCCTAAATCTTTGACAACCTCTCATGGAGGCTTGACGCGATATCAAGGAAAATCCGTTTCCAAAACGCCAGTTGAATCACCTAGTGACAGGTAGTGCACGGAAGTTACCAGCAGTTGGGCAGTACTACATCCATTAGATTCAATGAACTGCCCGTGAATATGAGCTTGAATCGCCAGCAAACAAATCGAGAGGGTGGCGTTGAGGGTTCAAAAAGGGAACCACTGTCTCAATTACAGTCTTCGTCGACATCGGCATCCGAGGTAATTACCTTTCTCAAGCCATCTTCTGGTTTCAACCCATGCTTTGAAAATACGGCCCAATACTCATCCTTTGCGGTCTCTAGTCAATTCGTTCCGAGAAAACGCCTTCCTTCAAAAAGGTCAGAAGTAAGATTGGTGAACCTGTTGTCGCGGCGTTTATAGCTGGGGGAGTAGCGGGAGCGGTTTCCAGAACAATAGTGTCACCACTCGAACGCTTAAAGATCTTGCTACAAATCCAAAGTGTCGGCAGGGAAGAATACAAGCTATCAATATGGAAGGCTCTCGTGAAGATGTGGCGAGAAGAAGGATGGAGGGGGTTTATGCGAGGCAATGGAACGAATTGTATTCGCATAGTCCCTTATTCTGCGGTGCAGTTTGGGAGTTATAATCTCTACAAGAAAGTGAGTCGTAGACCCATCAACGCTAGTGAAAAATGCGTGAACACCTGAGCTAAACTACTGCCCTCAGTATGCTGAGAATTCACCTGGTGCTGATTTGTCCCCCATACGTCGTCTTTTATGTGGTGGAGCAGCTGGAATAACGTCTGTCATCATCACATATCCTCTTGATATTGTTAGGACTCGACTGTCTATTCAGTCAGCCTCGTTTGCTGCTCTTGAAAAGCGGGGTGCAGATGAAAGGTTACCTGGCATGTTTCGCACTATGGCTTTGATGTACAAGAAGGAGGGCGGTATTCTTGCCCTGTATCGTGGTATTGTTCCAACCGTTGCGGGGGTGGCTCCATATGTGAGTGTGGACAGTTATGTTATATATATTTTTTCTTTTCTTTCTTTCCTTTTGCTGCGCGCCCCCTCCTTCCCCCTTCCCTCTCCTGCTTTGACGATATTTTGACTAACCAGTTCAAAGGTCGGGCTTAATTTCATGACATATGAGTCTGCCCGCAAATACTTGACGCCTGAAGGAGACATCAATCCTAGTTCTATCCGTAAGCTGCTGGCAGGCGCCATCTCAGGGGCAGTGGCGCAGACGTGCACATATCCATTGTAAGACGAGATGTTACCATCATATGTCTGATTTTCCCATTAATGTCTTAACAGTGATGTCCTACGGCGACGTTTTCAGATCAACACGATGTCTGGTATGGGCTACCAGTATAAGTCGATTTGGGATGCTGTCAGAGTCATCGTTGCTGAGGAAGGGATGCATGGTCTATTCAAAGGTATCGGGCCTAATTTGCTCAAGGTGGCACCGAGTATGGCAAGTAGTTGGCTTAGCTTCGAGGTTACACGGGATTTTCTTGCGAGCCTAGATGATACATAGATCTCCAGTGGAAGTGAGACTTTCGTTCTTTCTCTTCGCAATCATTATCGACAGTGACACCCTTAACTGGCAAGCCAAGGTTACTTTTAACCGAGTGTGTCCTATATGGTTTTAATTTGTATATGCTTCGATTGACTTAGTTTCTATTTTAACGCTAGACGGGTAGGTCTGGCCCCCACATGGCATACAAACATGGAGAGACAAGACGCGACAGAAAACACACATAGAATGAAAGTGATAAGAAATTTTTATTATGAGTAGAATTTTAGCGCGTTTGACTTTCACTTGGTGCAATGTCAGAAAGTAATTGGACCACAGCAGCTATGCACTAGAACTTCTGAGTACATACTCCATACTCTTCTACTCCACAACCATGTACATGATATGCAATGTAAGAATTGACATTTCCAGTCCGAAGGTGTCAATTTAAACCCGTCTTGATTCCTACAGTAACACGTAGCTGCTTTTCTTGTTCTTGTTCTTCTTCTTCTTCTTCTTCTTCTTCTTCTTCTTCTTCTTCTACTTATCGGTATGAAGAAGCATGTTTTATTTGGTAGAAAATTACAATATGGGAGAGAGACTCAACAAAGCTAGTTGAAACCCCGTAAAGACCCCCGCTGCAAAGATAAGACAGTGCTAGGGAAATATTAATTCCTGAGGCAGAAATTGATCAGCTCAAACTCTCTCCACCACACTGACGGAGTAAGCAAACCTTTCCAAATCAGTACTAGCGTAGGGCTCAACCCGCACACACCATCCATCTGAAAATTGTAGATCAAAAACCTCACCAGCTTCATTTTACGCGACTGCCAGCTAACTCGAAGGTGTCCTATCAATACCAGCAGCCATGGGTATGTTCTATACTGCGACTTACGAGAACCTTTTACCATTACTCTTGCTTTGCGATTTTCAAAGGAACAATGGCGCATTTTGCATGTCCGAAGAAAACTGACGGTAGCCTCCTATTATAGGTATCGACTTGGACCGTCACCATGTGCGCAGCACCCACCGCAAGGCGCCAAAGAGCGAGAATGTCTACTTGCAGGTTCTCGTGAAACTCTACCGGTTCCTCGCCCGTATGGATTTCCCCCAGAAGAACTCAGCCTGTTCGAACCGGTCATAAGGGTTAAAAGCTAACTCACTACGGCTTTAGGTCGCACGGACTCCAACTTCAACAAAGTCGTGCTCCGTCGTCTGTTTATGTCGAGGATCAACCGCCCTCCTGTTTCTCTCTCGCGTATCGTCTCGAACATCACTGAGTCTCACAAGGGAAAGACTGTCGTCATTATCGGATCTGTCACCGATGACAACCGCCTCCTGACAGTGCCCAAGCTGTCCATCGCTGCTCTTCGCTTCACTGCTACTGCTAGGGCTAGGATCGAGAAGGCCGGTGGTGAGACATTGACCTTGGATCAGCTGGCTCTTCGGGCGCCCACCGGAGCCAACACTCTTCTCCTCCGTGGACCCAAGAACTCTAGAGAGGCCGTGAAGCACTTTGGCTTTGGACCCCACACCAACAAGGTTAGCACTCCTTCCAGTCCCAATTTAACCAGGAGCAAGATACTAATTAAACGAAGAAACCGTATGTGCGAAGCAAGGGTCGGAAGTTCGAGAGGGCTCGTGGTCGGAGAAGGTCCAAGGGCTTCAAGGTCTGAATGCGGTGATAGGGTAGTAAACAAAAGTCTTTCGGGGCTAGTTGAATGTCATGTCACACTTGGGCAATTACTTTTTCTTTAATGCGTTAGAGATCACTAGCACTCAGCGCTCTAGCCAGTGTGGCTGCATTTCTGTTTTTGTCAAGGCGTCGGAAACGATATTATCCAGTTTAAAATGCTAAGAAACAAAAGATATTTCAATTGGTGCTAAATTTACAAAATTGATATGTATGCTATAGACTCAACTTTTCATGTTTCCACTTCTTACCACCCTCTCCCTCAGAATAGTCACCAGCTCCATGGCCGTTTCCGCGGATCAAATACTTATAGATTGTCAATCCGTCAAGTCCAACAGGCCCTCTAGTATGTATCTTGTTCGTACTGATGCCTACTTCAGTACCAAATCCGTATCTCATGCCATCTGCAAATCTCGTGGAAGCATTCCAGAAAACACCGGCACTGTCAACACCATTCATGAAACGCTCCGCAATTTCTTTCGATCCGGTTATGACAATGTCGGTGTGTTTGGATGAATGCATGTTGATATGCTCAATGGCCACCTCAACAGCTGAG
Source organism: Aspergillus glaucus CBS 516.65 (assembly GCF_001890805.1). NCBI lineage: Eukaryota > Fungi > Ascomycota > Eurotiomycetes > Eurotiales > Aspergillaceae > Aspergillus > Aspergillus glaucus. The sequence goes on along the minus strand of NW_019170460.1, from coordinate 16,447 downwards.
TCGGGGGAATGCGCCGAAGAGATGGTTTTAACCGCCAAAGTGAGATCCAGGAATTCCGTATCATAATCAGAATCAGTCGCATTCAGCAGCAAATCCGTGTGTAAAGCAGGCGCCGATTCCGCCAAGGCGGCTCTAGACGGCATATCACAACGAAGCGACACTCCTCTAGATAAAAGAGCTTCCGCAACACGGGGGAACGTTGTTTTCAAGGCGTCCTCATGCACTAGTAAAGTTTCCAACGCGTTGCAAGCGGCCGGATAATCGGTCTTTGAATCCACAATGACTTTGACTGCGATGTCTGGGTTTGCATCGAAATGAAGATAGGCAGAGCAAAGTCCATCGGCATGACCGAGGACCGGAATCTTTGTGTTATCCTTGACATATCGAACAAGGTCATTGGAGCCTCGAGGAATGACCAGGTCAATCAGCGAATCCTGTGCGAGTAGAGAAGAGACCACATCTCGCGTCTTCACAAGTTGAACTGAAGATCGCGGAACTTGGGTATTTGAGATCGCCGTGGAAATGACCTCCGATATAGCCACGAAAGATTCAGTCGACTCTTTCCCTCCTAATATACACATCAGTAGCAGCAAGGGGAAGCGATTATCATGGGACTCTTACCTTTTAAGATCGCAGCATTTCCTGATTTAATAGACAAGGCGGCTATGTTTGCTATGACCTCAGGCCGCGCTTCAAATATTATCAACAACACCCCTATAGGGCAACTGACCCTCTCCAGTACGAGACCATCGTCTAAAAGAGTCTTCAAAGTCACTTTTCCCACTAGAATTCCCCATCAGTATAGTGCTATAAAAGTGAGGGCGTCGACGTACCTGGATCATCTAAATCTCGTACATTCAAGATACCCTGCAACATGTCGGCATACTTCCCCGGTCTCGATAAATCAAGTCTTTTGAGGACGCTTTGGTTCAAATTGCCATTTTCTGCAGCACGGCTCGCCGTTTCAACATCCCTTGCATTTGCTGCCAGAATTGAATCCCTGCTGTCTAAAAGAGCTTTGTGAAGTGCAGTCAATGCATCGTTGCGCGCGGCATTGGATAAGGTGGCAAGGTGACGAGATGCGAAGGATGCAGTCTTTGCGATATCAGCAGCGGATGACTCAGTGAGGGACATCTTTCCGAGAACTCGAACACACAAAGACTTGAAACGAAAAAGGGCAGAATATTTTTGAACAGGAGGAAGGATTTGTTGTTGGCACTGTACAAAGTACTCCAAGTAGGATAGCTACCGCTGTGTGCAAATTAGACGCCGCGAGCAGATATCTCAAGTGTGGGGACTAGTACTCCGGCGGGGTATTTTCGGGCGTATGATACCATAACCAAAGTCTTTGCTTTTCTAGATTTGTTTTCTTTGGGAGGCGGAGGAGACAATGATGGAATGGGAAATCAAATAGGCCTATGGAAAATTACAGTAACGCTTTGAAACTGTCAACCATCATTACCCTGCACGTTTTCTCATTTCTGGCATATCATCTACAACTGTACAATCATATTTGTTCTACTTCATGCACCACCTCATTTTCAATTTTCTAATTCCTTGTTGTCCTTTTACATAATTTTAAAATGGCAGAAGTTCTATCGCAGATCTGTTCACTATCATCACAGCTTCATCATTCAGATGAAATAGCTGACCAAGATTATGACAATCAAACACATGATCTTCTTGCACAGCTGAGACAGATAATCCCTACAGCTTCAGATATCAGATCTGGTGGTTTTTACTTTCTGGATGTAAGTAAAGTCTATCAGCATCAGACCTATCAAGAGTGAATTTGGCAGAGGGCTGATGGCTGTATTATTAGAATCTCAACCCATCACTTCACTCACTTCCGTACCTGCTCATATGGGGCTACCACGTCTGTTCCATTCGAAGTGAAACTGGTAATCCTTTCCCAGAAGATGTACGCCCTGGAGGGAAGTTATGGTCAAAGGCCGTACATTTCTTAACGGGGTTCGATCCCGTTCAAGTGAGATATGCTAGTAGTGAGTGGCGAGAACTTGTTGAACTGGTGGGACAAAGTGCGTTGGCGGTTTCGAAGGCAAGATCGACCCTACTCAACCAATGTGTATCCCTGCTAACTGACATTAAAGCCATTTCTGGCAATTCAACCGATCCGAGAAGCTATATTTCGTCTGGACTCATCATGTTCAGTTTTCACTTCAACTCATCTCTTACTTGTCAAGCTCTGTTTACACGCGCGAGCGTATAAACATGCTTTGCCTATCCTCAACAAACCAATATGCCACTTCCCCGCAGGGTCAGAGCAGGCTCAGCTAGAGAATCAGCAGCCTACCCTGCGAGCACGCCATGAATCTAGCGCACAAATCCTAAGAAACTCTTCTGGGCTTTCCGCGAAGATCACATACAGGGAGCACTTGGAATATTTCCTTAATGGTGCCATGATTTATATGGTCCTTAAGCAATGGAAGAAGGCACTCCATTTTCTCACCATAGTCATTTCATCTCCTGTCATCAACTCGGTCAGCATGGTCATGGTGGAGGCGTACAAAAAGTGGATTTTAGCAAGCTTGCTGGAGAACGGGAGGGTGAGTTTACAGTCGCTTGTCGAATTATATTTTCGAGGCTAATCTTATGTGACCAACTACAGCTAGTCCAGACCCCTGCTGTCATATCTTCTCACACAATAAAGATCTATCGATCTATAACGAAGCCTTACATCACACTGGCGGGGGCCTTCGAAAGTGGTGACTTTTCAAGACTGGGGGCTGAGGTGGATATTGCACGGCCCATTTGGCATATGGTAGGTTTGTGATTTGTCCGTATGGCATTGTTTTACTGACGGGTGTTCACAGGACGGTAATACCGGCCTTATTCTCCAAGTAGTGAGTGCCTTCGAGAAATTCAGATACCACAAGTTAGGAGGAACATTCGCAGCTCTCACGGTATCAGATGCAATGGAGCGGGCACCCAGCTGCTCTGTGCATTTGACGAACATCGAACAATTAATTGCGACACTCATCATGTCCAAGGCCTTGAACGCGACTTTGTCACATCCAAATGATCTCACGAAATCTACAATGCTTCGGTTCTCGGGCCTGGGATCAAGGGCTTCTGTATCGAAGGATTCAGTTACGCAATCGCAGTTAGTTGAAGGTGGTTGGTCATTAGCAAGTCTCATGACGCACGTTGAAGGAGGGGACTATGCTTTGGGAATGAGCAAAGAGTACATTGAAAATCTTCAGAAGAATCAGAAGCAAACCGGCGGTCCCCTGAAGGACAGCAAGAATGTGGGCAGTTTTTCTGGTGGCTTTGATATTGAAGAGGATATCATGGGGGGTCTGTGCTAAACGATAGATCTGCGCATGAACGGCGCCTATTCATGGTTCGGTGAATTTTTCTGACAAACTGATCTATAGTCAAGTTTGCACCACTATGTATGTGATAGCAGCAGCGGCTGAGGATGCATGGCGTTATTGTGAAGTGGTTGTACCCAAGCATACCACTCCCCGGCCACACTGATAGAATAATCACGCTTTGGTTTTACTGCTTATTTACGTACACAATATTTCTAATCTATCGTTTACAATAAGCCGCGCCTCCCGCGAGGGGCGTTCAATTAGTATTGATATTTTAAATAGTTCTTTTAAGGCTTTGGGGTTGTTCAACAGAGTTAAAGAACCATAAATAATTGCTAGATACTGCTACTATGAGGTTTCTTAGGGATACAGGGGTAGCAATGTGGGTATTATTCATTAGAACCTAATTGAGATTAGGGCCCCAGGCCCAGGCATACTTTATAGCAAGATTCACCTGACTTCCACTCCTATATCCTCACACTACTAGGCGTCACTTCAAAGACCAGCAATTAGTCTTTGTACATAGATCATATATCACCCTTAAATAACATCAGACTCCTTTCCTCCCTATCTATCAACTCTACTAGATACACCCAGCCCTCATCATGCAGCCATGCTATTCTACTCCAGTCTTATATTCATAGATATTATATAGTCTCTAGGTATTGTTAATTACTATGTCTAAAGAGTGGATTGATTTAATTAAATATAATTATTTAAATATTTTAAGATATTCTTTTTTATTCTCTAGGATATGCTAATGACCAGCTTTTCTATAATAGTGATAAGTTAGAGATCTTGCTTTTAATATCAAGTAACTAAATCAGTCATTTTCTTCAATAGCTTTTATTTTTCTAAATCTCTTATTTTAGAGTTTAAATATTATTAAAAAAGGTAATTATTATTATCCTTTAGTCAACTTAGATTCTCTAGACTAAGCTAGTAACCTAGATTTATAAACTTATTGTAAGTTTCTGACATTAAAAGCAGATTATATGTAAACGCAACTACCCGTAAGTTAATTCTGAAATAAATTATACCCATACTGTCTTTTTAATACGTATCTTTTGTTCTTACCTCAATATTACATTAATTTATATACTATTATGATAACTAGCTTAGCAAATGGCTTAAATTGGTGATATTTATTATAGTGACCTTTATAATTTCTAATTTCAAATCACCCATTCTGTGTCTACAAAGAATGTTGAGATATGATGGTTTAAAATATGGCATTTTGTATGGGGATATAGAGGCGCGCCTCTCGGTGATATGCGCCTTTCGGTGATAGGTTACGTTATTAACAGTTTGATGATGTCTTCCATTTTATAGAGCATTTTTCCAGTCTAAGACTATGCATGCTCTACCCACCCCCAAGGGGGTGGGATTTGTGTCTGATGGGGTTTATATACATGGGATTTGCTCTGTCACAGGTCACATGGGAAGTTCTCACTCTGAGATGGTCAAGGATGGGGGACAAGATGGGGTAGTGCCTATGAGGCCCTAGCTAGGGCATCAATTGCTGGCATATAGGTGGCTGGGAAGCCTTCTCAGGCCTGGAACATTGAAAAGGAATGTGAAGTCTATGATGCTGAGCTCTATGCTATTCAGCAGGCCATTCGACTAGCTCTAGATAGGGTTAGGGCTGAAAGTCAACCTCAGCTTCAGGAGGTATTGGTCTTCTCTGATAGTCAGGCAGCTCTTCAGAGGCTCCAGGGATATGTCAACAGCTCTGTTTCTTTACATAGTAGAGCTGATCCAGACCATCCTTCAAGACTTCACTATCCAAATCCACATCCACTGGGTACCTGACCACCAAGGCATGTATGGCAATGAAAAGGCAGATGAGGCAGCAAAGTATGGAGCTGAGTGGTGTGGTCCTATCCCTAGAGCCCCCTCTCATATAGCTTTCTGAGAAGGGAGCTGAAGCTGAGAACTCTGGAAGAATGGGAGAGAGAATGGACTTTTCTTCCTGTAGGCAGACACTACACCCAGTTTCAGACCAAGCCAACATGGAAACTAGCCTTTCTCAGACTCTCAAAGCTGGAATGGTCAACCATTCAACAGCTAAAGCTAGGGCATGGATACTTCAAATCCTATCTAGTCAGGCTACCAGACTATGATAGTGATGAATGCACTATATGCATGCAGGATCAAAGACAGACTCCATATATCTAATTCTGCAATGCTCAGCTTATCAAAATGAGAGGAAGGTGTCACAGGCTGCGCCTGTCGCATAAGCGATATGTCTAGTCAGGCGGAGAGGCTATCGGAGGAACTATTTACCCGCACTGCGCACACATGTATTTAGAGCCGCTCGATCGGGCATCCATCCGATATTTCTTCAACGAAATCTTTTGTGCCAAAGCTAGTCATTAGCATTTCCGGGCCTAGCCCTTAACAGAAGGCCTCTATCCACATCTTGCCCAAAAGAGATTAGTCTCTGTTTCACTTATTCACTTCAAAAACTGGACAACAGGTGCTCTTAAGCTTCTTAGAATACTTAAGAAACACTGGTATAGCTACTAGAAAGTGGCTGCTAGGCATTGAATTAAAAAAAAAAAAAAAAAAAAAAAAAAAAAGTTTTTGTTTGTTTTGAATTAACTCTGTTTTTTTATCCACTGTCTTTGTCACTCTTTGATTCACTGTTTTTGATTTATTTGCTAACCACTTTAACCCTCCTCCCCTCCTTTCTGGATTTCCACCGCTTGGCAGGCTTCCCAGCTACCTATATGTCAGCTGTTGATGCCCTCCCTAGCTAGGGCCTCATAGGCAATGCCCCATCTTGTCCCCCATCCTTGACCATCTCAGAGTGAGAACTTCCCATGTGACCTGTGATAGAGCAAATCCCATGTATATAAACCCCATCAGACACAAATCCCACCCCCAAGGCGGTGGGTAGAGCATGCATAGTCTTAGACTGGAAAAATGCTCTAATCCCTATAAAATGGAAGACATCATCATCAGGCTTGCTTGAGCACTCCACACCCCATTGAGTAATTTGAGTTAGTAATAGTGTATTACTTAGTATTCTTAGTGGAAGACTTTAAATTTATAGATGATGCTAGAGTTGCATTCAGTGCAGATTGGCACGGATGGAAGGTGCCCTCCATCCATGCCGCGCGGATTTTGAATGCTCAGGCTTGGATCCACAAAAGCCGCAAGATTCTGCACTATGCCGATTTAGGCATACACTAAACCAACTGCAGTTAAAGTCGGATTGGATTGGATTTGGATTCTCCAAAGTCCAAGCCACATTGTAATCTGTGACAAGCATACAACAGCATCATGCATCAAATAGAATTAAGATTCCATTACATTTATATCATCTTTACCAGTCTCATTCCACTATTGACCATCTCTGAAGCAAAAATAGCCATATCTTTATGTACATTCCAAATTTGCACAAACATTAATATTGACTCCGTAATGTCTACCCATATATATATATATAATACCCGGCATTCCATAGTATATGAGATCAACTAGTTAATTGACTGACAACATCCATATTCAATTGAAATTTATAACAAAGGCATCACATTGTATGTTAATTATTATATAATTCCAAGAAATTGGCAAACTGCCAGTTATTTACTAAATTACAGTAGCATATTGTAATTGGATCTTGTGGATAAATCCAATCCGCAAAATCTACTCTAGATGATGCTCTTAAGGACCAGGCCTATAAAAGTAAAAGATTCAATCTAAAAATCAAGAAAAATAAGAAAAGAAATACTTACTCCAATGAAGGGGGACTGTAGGCTCAATTGAGCTTAGAAGACTATCCATGACTTTCAACCCTCTATAGGCATGGGCTTAGGGAACTGCATGCTTAAGCTTATACTCTACTGTAAGCCTCTCCATTAATTCATTTATAAATAGAATAAGATAGATATATATCATTGGAAGTGACTAAGTAGAGCTTTCTATAGTTTATATATAATTATATATGGTCTACCTTCAACTTTTTGATCATCAGTACTGGTGAAGCATATAATATATTCTTAAAATGATAACTGCTTCTTTAGATTAACTTAGATGGAGTCCTAAGTTGCTTCTAGTTCTAATAATTATTAACATAAGGGGCTGTATCTAATAATAGTAGCTGGGCTTACATATTCTTTTATATAGATAACGTAATCCACGGGTGAGCGGTCCACACGAGCGAGCGGACCATTTTCACCGCAATCACTGAATATTGGAGCTTTTCAGACACCAACGCCAATTGAATATTAGACTATCTAGTAATTAAATATATAGTTATTTACTAGGACAACTTCTTATAGTATGTCCAATAGTCCCACAGCCACTGCAGCGTGCTGGAGCTCGCTGGCGAGGCCTAGATGCAGGCTCCTCAAGATGCGTATCAAGCTGCTGAATGCGATCACGACCTGCCTGTATAGATATAAAGAGATCACTCCCTAGAACAACACGCCTCCTTGCCTTTTTCTTCATTTTCCGCTTGTTTTCAGCCTGTAGAACCTTGATTTCTTCTTGAAGAAGAAGGTTTGTACTCATTGCCATCTGTGCGGCTTTTTCAAGATGCTGAATATGAGAAATTGGACTACTAGAAAGGGTCCTTTTCTTTTGAAGACTTCTCTGTAGGCTTTGAACCTTGCAATCAATCTGGCGAGGATTCTGAGGTGTTTGAAAAGCAGGTGATATTGAGCCTTCAATAAGTAGTGGTGGTGTGTTGGCATATGAAGTTGAAAGGTGATTTTCTCAAGAACCTGATCTTGATCAAGTGGTTTGAGATCAGATCCTGCAAAGCCATTGCATATATTCCTGGGGAGAAATACTGCTTTGAATGCAGAAGGATATAGGTATAGAAAATCCTCCTTATCAATGTGGTTGTTTCCAGCCACCATCATCCCCTCAACTAGTTTTCCATATGCGCGTTTAAGCGGCCCAAAAACACCAACATCCAGTGGCTGAAGAAGATGAGATGTATGTGGAGGCATACAAAGGCAGATAATTGCATTCTCTTTGCAGAAATGATCAAACTCTGCAGTTTGGTGGCTTGAATGGCCATCAAGAATAAGCAACTGCTTCACACCAGTTGATGTGGTTTAGAAGAAGGATTGAACACTTACTTCAGCCATTTAAGGCCTATTTCATCTGTTGTCCAGCCATTGGCACTATTGGTAAGCATCCAATCTTGAGGAAGATTAGACTCTTGATACCAAGGAGCCTGATGTTCTTTCCCTTTCAAGATAACCACTGGTGGTATGGCAATCCTCTTAGAGCTCACACATTCAATGATTGTGACCCATTCATGATTCCCTTGAATAGCTCTTCAAGGTCTTTCACTGCGCTCTACTGCAGTAATAACCTTAGATGTTGAACAGAGCCCCATTGCAAAGCCAGTTTCATCAAAATTCCAAATATCATCTTCATGTATACCATGTTCCTGAATAGCTTCGCGTACAGTCATAAACCATGGTTTAATAATATTTGGATCCTCCTGTTTTGCATGCTGGTATGTAATCCTCTGATTATATTGTGTATGTAGTTCTGGATGGCGTTTAATAAAGGTAGATGCCCAATTGACGCCAATAGTTGTAGTAGGATCTTGTGTATGCTCATGAAGCACGATCTGTGCTATTCCACACAGAAACTCCAGTCGAATTGAAAAGCCTCATTTATCTGCACCTAGCAGGTGCTTGGAAAGGACTTCTTCAATAACTGTTAATCTATGGTTATTGGCGCATGTTTCTGACTGTGGTTGAGTTCCTTTGAGCCGATTCAGAAAGGTGGTTTTAGACACAAAATACTGCTGCGGCCTTCAATTTTGAACAAATTTTTTGATTTTTATAAGCTTCAATGGCCATTTGCATTCGGGATTCTTGAGAAAGAGGCATTTTGAATGGTGGTAGTGAAAATATAACGTGTTGAAGAATGATTGTTAGAAGTTGATGTGAAAACGGTCCGCTCGCTCGTGTGGACCGCTCACCCGTGGATTACATTTTATGATGATTGATTGGATTTTTGCAGTAAGGGAAGTTGATTAGATTCTTTTTTAAAAATATATATAATTGAACTTATAGTACTGGAGTGACAGTTCTTTCTTAATGATATTTTCTTCCCCTTCTTGAAATAATGGTTGATAGCCTAATTCTAAAGTAGTTACTATTATTGATAGCTGAGGCTCCTGTCCTAGTCTCTTTAATTATATAACTATCTTGATTGATTGCAGATTAATCTAGAATATTTTTATATTTCTCACTTTATATTAGTGGAATGCTGCTGCTCTAATCATGATTACATCAATCTTTATAGCATTTTCTTTATATAATGATGGTTGCTTAGCTAGCTTTAGTTTCTTTTGTAATCTCTTATTTCTTTAGTCTTAGTCTACATTCTAGTGTCTCTCAGATTCCTTTATTAGATAATTATATATGTCCTTCTGATGTACTGATAATAATAGTCTTTAAAATCTATTTTATAATTATATCTTATGGTTAAGAGCAGTAGACACAGTATATCTAATTATGCTTAATGCCTTATTCCCTGTGCTTCTGTATTTCTTTAATTATATTAGTTTTCTTTAGCATTTATATAAACATTATTTCTCATCAATCTCTACCCAGTATTATATCACGTTTCTTAACATCTACTATTAAAAAAGGTAAGTTGGCAAGTTATTAATCTCTAACATTGAAGTATAATATTATATATATAGTTGATAGCTTTTCTTCTGTTTAATTAGGGGGTGTCTGTAGCAAGATGGGTGTGCCTGTATCATCTCCCTTTAATTATTATAAGCCTAAATTTAATAGTGGCACTGCAGGGGCATATATATAAGATAGCATATATTAATAGCTTAGAAGACACTTAGAAATGCATAAGCATTTACCTCAGTATTAACTAATGTTACAAAATATAGAATTCATTCTTTGCTACAGATACAGGGATAGTTAAACTGTATTTATCTTAATCTGATTCCTCTATCTCTAACTGAATTAACTGAGTTAATATATAATGTCTCTTCTAGAAAAGAGACTTTTTCTAGAGGTCCTCTTTTCTAAGTTATCTGTATATCTAGAATATAATAAAATATAGCAACTGATTTATTAACAGTTCTATTAATTAAGATGAAGAGAAATTATAGATCAGTATATAAGGAATTATACCTAATATTAAAGAGCAGAGAATCTCTATAACTATGACTTAGAACTGCTTGCAGTCTATTAATTTCTTAGTGACCCTAGCAGTATATCTTAATATATTTCTACTCTCTATTAGAAGACTCTACTATGGCCAGGGAATAAGGGGGATGGCGCAAAATGACATGCATGCCATTGAATGGATTTCCTATCTAACTACACCAAAATCCATGCTCATGCATTCTCAATGGCCAACATACTAAGTGGATTTGCAGCTGCTGGTCTTATTCCTTTTAAACCAGAGAGAGTGCTTGCAAAACTCCATATCAAAATGAAGACACCAACACCACCTTCCTCTCCAAGCAGCAATCAATCCTTTTATTTAGGAAGGACACCAGCCAATCTCTATCAGTTAAATCAGCAGAAAAGGCAGATGCAAGAGCTTCAAACACAGTCTGTATCCTCAGTGGCTGCAGAGCAGATACTTGAAAAAGTTATTAAGAGTGCAGAGATGGCAATACGGAATTTTATCCTTTTACAACAAGAAATCCATCAGCTTCGCACATCAAATAGGCATCAGAAAGAGAAGATGACACGAGCCTTTATCCAAGATGGAGGGAGTTTGACTGGTGATGAAGGGTTGCAAAGATTGAGAGATTTCCTTGAAATTATTATGGTTAGTATATATGAATTTTTTTAAATCATCACAGGTCTTTAAATATATATACTCAACCTTTATGTAGTAGGTCCTCGGCTTTTATACCTGTCCTTAATCACAAGATTTCTCAGATCCTTATATCTCTATTTGGTAGAGGTGTCTAGACTGCGGACTTAACCGCACTAGCATAAATCTCACTTAGCTATCCCATTCTGGATCATCATATGATCTTCATGCTGCGTCAACAGTTGATACAGACAAACAACATCAACACACCAAACAAAGACAACAGGGCATTAGCATAATCGCATAAATACCTATTAAACCCCTTTTGTCTTCTATATAGACTCCCTCTTCTCTTTTTTCCTCAGATTTGATGTTCTCGTTGATGGCTACACTAGTTTAGATAGGAATATTATTTCAGCAGTATCTAGATTCTAGTCTGAGCCTGTGACAAACAGTAACACTTCTTCATTTTGCCTCATTGTTAGATGAAATTTATAGATAACGTAATCCACAAGCGAGTGACGCACCCCCGCATTCCATATAAAATGGCACTTTTTATACCTTCAATATCTCAACCACCAAGTATATAGAAGGCTGGAAGTTGAAAGTATAGTATATTTCAGTGGTATATTTATACATAGTATATCAAGAACAGCATAAATTCTATATCTTCTCAAGATAAAATAAATTAAAACTGTATTTTTTGTATTCATAATAATTCTGGTATTAGTCTTGGGATAGAACATCTGAAAACTTATAAAACCAAGTATACTAGTCTAATCAGACTTTACTTTGCAGTTTATTTTGCAGTGTAGAAAGAATAATCGCATTATCTTTCCTTTCTTCTACTATACTAATAGATTAATTAGTTGAACAAGAGGGGAGGATGCTATTAGCAATATCTGCTTTAAAGGAATCCCAAATTCCTACTGTACAGCAAGCAGCACGCCATTTTCAGGTCCCTGAATCCACCCTCTGAACACACCTCCATGGTATAACATCACGGTCTGAAAAGCGCGCCAATGGGCATAGATTGACTGAAAATGGAGAGGAATCACTTCTACACTTTTGATACCCTCTATGGACCGACGTGGAGCAGCCCCCCGACCATCTCATGTTCAATATATGGCCAATATTCTCCTTTCACAGCATGGTCCTACCAATACTTAACCCATTGGCAAGAACTGGGTATCCAGTTTCATTAAACACCATGATGAAATCAAGACTAGCTACTCCCAATGCTATAACTACCAACATGCAAAATGTGAGGATCCAAAGATCATTAAGGAGTGGTTTAATCTGGTACAAAACACTATAATGCAACACGGGATTGCATCTGAAGATATCTACAACCTTGATGAGACTGGCTATGCAATGGGCCTAATTGCTACTGCAAAAGTAGTAATTAGAGCTGATATGCCTAGTAAACGTCAGGTTATACAGCCAGGGAACCAGGAATGGGTTACTTCTATTGAGTGTACTAACTCTATGGGATGGGCCTTACCACCATGCATCATCTTCAAAGGGGATGTCCACATTGAGGTCTGGTATCAAAATCCTAAACTGCCACACAATTTGAGGATTGAAGTTAGTCCAAATGGTTGGACTTACCATCTTTTGGTTTTAGATGGCCATGGTAGCCATCTAACTCCTGAATTTGATAAAACATGCAGTGAGAATGATATTATTCCTATTTGCATGCCACCTCATTCATCAAATTACTGTCAACCACTTGATATGGGCTGCTTTTCACCTTTGAAAAGTGCATATGGTGACCTGGTTCAAACACGGATGCAGCATGGCTACAACCATGTGGACAAACTTGACTTTCTTGAGGCCTATCCAGAGGCTCAAAAGAAGGCCTTTACTATAAACAATATCAAGAATGGATCACCTCATAATTTGAAGCAATTACAAAAGCAGGAAGCTACAATCAAAAGGCTGTTAAGGGAGCGTGCATGCAGTCCTTCAACCCCTACTAAAGCTGCATTAAAGCAGCTTTTCAAGGGGTGTGAAATGGTCATGAATAGCGCCATTTTTTTTGCCCATGAAAATAAGGAACTGCAGGCTTTAAATGAAAAGCAAATTCAAAAAAGGAAGCAGTCTAGGAAGCAGATAGCCACTGAAGAAGGCCTTTCTATCCAAGAAGGCCAGGACCTCTTACAGGGCAGGAACCAGAGGGGAAAAGTAATACCTAGTACATCTATAGAACTGGCACTGTTGATAGAATACCACTCTGTACAGGCGCCAACACGTTGCAGCAATTGCAATATTATAGGGCATAAAAGGAATCAATGTCCTGATTGCAATAGTAACTAGTTTTTACATAGAAATACATTTTGTTGATGTTAAAAAGACTCCTACATTTCAACTGTGGTTGGATGTGCGCAGCTCGGTCAGGAATTACATTAATTATAGATTAATATGTAAGATTGCTTTTAGTATAGTAAGTTCTCAGAAATATTATTCTTTAAATATATGAGAAGACTAGAAAAATAGTCATTTCTCTGTAAATATCTCTATTAGCCTTTTTTTAAAAATATTAATTATACTCTTATTTTCTTAATCTAATGGTAATTTCATATGCTCTAAAATTAGTATCAAAGCTAACAGTCTAATTATTGATGGCTAAGAATTATATTATGTTCTAAATATCTACTATCTTAATAATATAGCTATTAGAATTTATTAATCCACCAGTATCTTTTATAATTATACTCTATATATAAATTAGGGGCCATTAATAGCTCACATCTACTAAAGTTATTATATAAGTTAGAGATTGTTTTAATGTAATCCACAGCTGAGCTGACCATTTTCTCCGCAACTTCCAACAATCATTCTTCAACGCGTCATATTTTCACCATCACCATATAAAATGTCTCTTTCTCAGGAAGCCCAAATGCAAATGGCTATTGAAGCTTATAAAAAGAAAAAAAATCCGACCAAAATCGCGCGCTGCTGCAGTATTTGGTGTGCCTAAAGCTACCTTGCTCAACCGGCTTAGAGGAATTCAACCATGGTCAGAAACACATGCTAATGGCCATAAATTAACAATTTTTGAAGAAAAAGTCCTAGCTAAGCGTCTACTAGATGCAGATAAATGAGGGGTTTCAATTAGACCTGAGTTTCTGCATGGAATGGCACAAATCTTACTTTCTGAGTGTACATGGGATCCTTCAACTATTGGAGTCAACTGGGGATACAACTTTGTTCAATGCCATCCAGAGCTTCA
>NW_019170460.1:0-1611 GCF_001890805.1 Aspergillus glaucus CBS 516.65 | reverse complement strand
AAGAGGATTTTCTCCATATATACCCTTCTACACGCAAAGTGGTTTTTACTGAAAAGAATATATGCAATGGGTTTGCAGGATCTGGTCTTAAACCACTCAATAAAGACTGGGTTCTTGAGAAAATCACCTTTCAACTTCATACACCAACACCACCATCTCTTGCTGAAGGATCAATATCATCTGCATTTCAGACACCTCAGAATCCCCGCCAGCTTGATCACAAGATCCACAATCTGCAGAAAAGCCTTCAAAGGAAAAGGACACTTTTAGTAGTCCAGTCTCCCATATTCAACACCTTGAAAAGGTTGCACAGATGGCAATGAATACAAACCTTCTTCTCCAACAAGAAATCAAGGTTTTACGGACTGAAAATGAGTGGAAAACAAAGAAGAAGGCAATGAAACGTGCTTCTATAGGAGATAATCTCTTTATATCTGTACAGGAAGGTCATGAGCGCATTCAGCAGCTTGATACACAGGATGAAGCCCAGGTTGAAGAGCCTATATCTCAGCCTTGCAAGTGAGCTCCACAATGCTGTAGTGGCTGTGGGACTGTAGGACATACAATAAGAGGTTGTCCTAGTAAATAACTATTCATTATATTTTTTATATAGTCTAATTTAATGGCATTGGTGGTTGAAAAGCTTTAATATCCTTGTGGTTGCAGAGAAAATGGTCAGCTTGGCTGTGCATTAATATTTTATTAACCTTTTATTCTTTTCTATTAATTATTTTCCAGCACATATACTAGCCATGTACTCTTTTTTCTTATTTTTTCTAATATAGACCTAAACAATAAATGCATTATAGATGATGAGCTCTATAATATTAAAGTCATATCTTCAATAGTAGTCAGCTATAAAGAACTACTTAGATCTACAACCTCTTCACAGAATCTTCACTGAGTGGCTACAGCAAATATCTTAACAATTGAACAACACTGTCGGGAATTGGAATTACAAAACCTGGATGATAATGATGTCTTCCATTTTATAGAGCATTTTCCAGTCTAAGACTATGCATGCTCTACCCACCCCCTTGGGGGTGGGATTTGTGTCTGATGGGGTTTATATACATGAGGTTTGCTCTGTCACAGGTCACATGGGAAGCTCTCACTTTGAGATGGTCAAGAATGGGGGATACAAAACCTGGAGGCAGAGGTTAAAAGAAAAGAAGAAGAGGTTCAGTTAAAACAGCTTCAAAATGAACAATTAGAGCTAGAACTTATGAGGCAGCAGATTCAAATCCAGAAACAGCAGCAATTTGATTAGCAAGCACTTCCAAGTTCCTTAGCAAGTGATGGGGTATTTATATAGTACTATTAATATATATATTTCTCGTAAGCAGGCAGCTCTATGTGGCTATTAGCCACCTCATGCAGGTACTAGATATGCCACTTCAGAATTGACTAATTAGATTTTTATATTCCAACCACTTATTTACTGGTTAAAGTCAATAAACACTTGACGATGTTGGTGGATAGGGAAGCCATGATAGTAATAGTGCGGTCGTAACTCGTAACCCGTTTAGATATAGGGCCGCCCAGAGCGGGCACATGACCCCGACATTTCTTAGGGAGACCGCTGGGCGAATGTTAGAGAGACCAGCATTC
>NW_019170459.1:1145889-1147550 GCF_001890805.1 Aspergillus glaucus CBS 516.65 | reverse complement strand
CTGTCTCATGGTTTTGAGTATGGATGGTGACTGCTCCAAGACTTTGGTATGGTTGCAGACCGTTGTGAAAACCAACAAGTTGTGGGTTTTATTGAAAGTAATCCCTAGTTCTCCCTGGTTGCAGACAGTTGGCACTGGTAAAGTGCATGTTTTCTGGTAAGGAATGTTTGGAAAATGGTTCTTTGACAGGGTTGAAATATGCAGCATACTTTGACTACATTGTATGTGGGGAGTTGTGGATGGTTTTAGATAACATGAAGACTGGAATGCACTATCTCCGCGGGTGGAATACGGTTGTCTTTAACCGCCCCTGGGCACGTAAGTATATACCCGGCATTCCATAGTATATGAGATCAACTAGTTAATTGGCTGACAACAGTACAACACCCATATTCAATTGAAATTTATAACAAAGGCATTGCATTGTATGTTAATTATTATTATAATTCCAAGAAATTGGCAAACTGCCAGTTATTTACTAAATTACAGTAACATATTGTAATTGGATCTTGCAGATAAATCCAATCTGCAAAATCCACTCCAAGCCATTCCATTCAGATTATCTGCACTGCTGCAGATCCTGCATGTATAATCCACAGCTGCTTTGGATTCTGGCCCATTGGATCTGAATCCGCGCCATTGCGGATTCGGCGCGGTTTGGCGCGGATTTTGCGGCTTCGCTGTGCCACTCTAGCCGCGCTATCGCAGCGCTAGCGGCGATACGGCGCCAATTTAGACTATGTCAATCGTGGCGATACTGCGGCGATACTCCCGTGTATCCTTGTTACGGACATAGGGCGGAACGCATGTATATTAGACAAGCACCGAAGGTCTACTGGCACTAGGCCGAAGTAGTAATAGTGCGGTCGTAACCCGTTTAGGTATAGGGCCGCCCGGAGTGGGCACGTGACCCCGACATTCTTTTGGTGTGTGGTGAATGGTTGATTGGTTTATGGCCTATCGGCTGAGCTAACTATAGTAGTAGTAACTAGTGTGTGTGTGTGTGTGTGTCTATTTTACGTCGAGGTTCGGGACTTTCCACGCATCCTTGGGAACCTCGGAAGCGGAAAAGCCCTGGTCTCGGTGCGGGACATACGACGGGCAGATTGAGACTGCCTGTCACCTAGCTAAACTACCATCTATCATCTATATACAGGTAGCCCCCCGCGCGGGGGGCTGCTTGGGTTTTCATGACTGTCAAAGCAGCAAAATTGCATGTATTGGTTTGCAACAAAAAGCATGCATGTGAACAAGAAGGGCAGGGAAGGGGTACAATAAAAGGGGAAAGAAAGGGAAGTGAGAGAGAGAGGAAGGGAGACTGGAGGTAAGCCTGGATGTCCCTGGATTTGGTGAGTTTGATGGCCTAATGTCATCGGCAGATATCTATATAGAAGTTGGATTCTCCCAGCCAGCCTGCAAATGCAGTGTATCCAGCCTTTGTGCAGAGGATATCAGTCACAGGCCAGCGGCCCCATGGATGTGCTGCTGCTTTGCAGCCCTCCCTGCAATGATAGAAATGGGATGGATCCTTTCTGCAGCTGCAAGAGCATGTCAGCAGGGCATCATTGTGTTTAAAGTGTTCATGGTACTCTGCAAAGTCACCATGTCCGCTCCTGGCAGCAATGAGGCGGCCCAGGGCTGTTTGTGGAAGGAGGAGCTCT
>NW_019170459.1:1080931-1143464 GCF_001890805.1 Aspergillus glaucus CBS 516.65 | reverse complement strand
TCGGGGAAACCGGCAGCATAACGCAGCCAAGGTTACACGCTTGCAGAAGTAGGGAAGGAAACGAGATAGTATCCAACAAGCCCATGGATCCTCGTGGCCATGGGAACAGCGGCACGAAAACCAGCAGCACGGGATATACAACATGCGGAATGAGATATCAGGATATGTGTATAAAGGCGACGATGTACATAGCGACTACCATTACGGCGGCTTCCCCGGCTGCCCTGCAGGACCTGCCGCTACTCGGCCTATAGGGCTGACAGATGCGTGTATGAATAATAATAATAATAATAATAATAATAATACAACTCCCCTCAACCATAAACAATTCTCGTATTAACCTTTCGTAATTTGCTGCCGCCCCCAAGTGTGGTCCCTATAAAAAACCAACGTCTATTTGCCACAATATGGATAGTTATAGTATGTGAGTAGCTTGAAGGATGGGAGCGTGCATTTCATGCTGTTGCTTTTTGGAGCCGATATAACTCGATATATTAGCCTCTTTCTACTCATTGCTAGCAAGCTTTGTGAGCTTCTGCTTTGCTTTGTTGAAAAAAAAAAAAAAAGAATGGCGGGAATG
The DNA here is from genome assembly GCF_001890805.1 of Aspergillus glaucus CBS 516.65. Classification (NCBI taxonomy): domain Eukaryota; kingdom Fungi; phylum Ascomycota; class Eurotiomycetes; order Eurotiales; family Aspergillaceae; genus Aspergillus; species Aspergillus glaucus. Next base: position 1,142,884 of record NW_019170459.1, on the reverse strand, counting down.
TTCGGAGGCCAGAAGGCAGAGAAAGGAAAGACAAGGAAAAATAGGCAGCACAAAAGGCAGCACAAAAGGCAGCACAAAAGGCAGCACAAAAGGCAGCACAAAAGGCAGCACAAAAGGCAGCACAAAAGGCAGCACAAAAGGCAGCACAAAAGGCAGCACAAAAGGCAGCACAAAAGGCAGCACAAAATGTAGACAGGTTAGTCAAAATCATTTCATTGCACATTTATATAATATCTATTCTAAATAAATTACATAGGGTAATCTGATTTCAAATATTGCTGTATAACCACCCTTCACATGCAGCTTCTGTCCACACACAGCTATTCTTTGTATATGCCTATGATCCATATGTAACTATTTATCACACGCAGCTAATTTCCACAGGCAGTTATCTTATGTTAGAGACCATTGTCTATCCACAATTATTCTTCATCTACAGCTCTTTTCCATGTACAGTCTGTGTGCAAGTGTAGCCCATGTGGCTGAAGTCACCACGGTCCAGTTTGCCATAGGACCAGGTAGTAACACCATGATTATTCTCTTAATTAAGCTGTCTTGAGCAACTCAGGTAATTACTTCCAGTCAACTTCTGGATCCTGATTTCACCATCCAATACCACACCATTATCAACTTTTCAGTCTCTTTGACCGACGCAGCAAAGGCTTGACACTGGAGGATTTCAGTACCCCTGGCTGCGCTTCTGAGTGGTCGTGATGTAGAGATGAGCGCGTTGTATGTTGTCTTTGAGGCTCTGGCTTGGAACTTGCTGCCTTTGCCGCTCGTTTCGTTGTTTTTCGCCTTGTAGCAATCTCTGTCGAGCATGGAGTGATCTTTGTCACCCCAGAACCAATGGAAGACATGAGAGTATCAGTACCGGGTTGGTTCGACGGGGCCTCCATGTTGACAGTCTGGGGTTCCAGCAAGCGCGGGTCGATATTCGTTATTTCAAAGCCGACAGAGGAGGCTGGAGTCTCAGATTTTGGTTGACTGTCACATTCTGAAGACACCTCTGAGTTGTAAATGGATGAGATAGCGCTGCAAGCAATTTGTGGACTTTGAGGGAGATGACAGAGTTTAATTTTGATGTCATATGCGTGCACCTGGGCAGCGTGGGCCAGAAATTCAGTGACTTTACTGAACTTGGGCATGTTGCCGTAGGCTTCCCAATTGCAGCTAATCCCGTCATGTGCATGAACCAGATGAGATTCAATGAGGTGGCGACGAAGAGAATCCTTCCGCTTGGAAGAAAATTTATGTGGAGGAGGATTCGGCGCTGAACGAGATACACCACAACAAATGATGCAGACATCTGTTGGACATACCAGAGTATCTTCCTCAGAAGACGCGGGCTCTTCTGGCTGTTCAAGCAGTTCATCATCCCCATCATCGAAATTCCAATTGACTCGGTTGCCTCGTCGGGGCGGTTCACAGAGCCGCAGAAGCGCAACCATGTCCTTGGTAACCTGGATGCGTCGAGCAAGTAGCTTGTCCTCATCAAAGTTCTCTGCGTCGGGACCGTAAAAGTTTTCCATAAGGCGAGCCTGTTCAGAAAATACATACTCCGGGGTGGGTAGCTCCCAGTCTTCATTGGCAGAACTATCAGCATCACATCCTTCAACATCAGATTCGCCGAGAAATTTCTTGATCTGTCTGTCGACAAAGCAGAATCGAATTGACTGTAGTATAGTGCTCATACCTAGCCGCTTTAGCGTGAACCACTCCGAGCATAGTCAGAAATTCGTCTTCTTATCCAGAGGCCGTGGGACCTACCTCTCTGGGATCCTCTCGCGAGAGAAATGAGCCAGACTTTCAATCAATTGGGTGTCTTGGAGCAAGACTAATCCACCACCTGATCTATTCCGAACTTGAACGCTTGTATTGTTTCGGGCATAGGGACAGCCTGAACGTCGTCAGTCATCTTCCATTTCTTTGGGGATTTGATAGCTCCTACCCTCGGCCAGAGTGTAGTAAGACATTGTTGACTGCTTCTGGTGTATTACCGGTAATCCTTTTGCGAACAGATTCAGGTCGTCTAACCAAGATTAATGGGTTAAGAAATAGCCAGCGGCTTTTATATGCAAAGCAACCCCTCCGTAGAACTGATTTCCAATCACCAATCATGATATAACCTCCAACGCAACATAGCGAATAATAGCCCATGAATTACCGAGGCGAATACGCTTTGAATGACATTGACCGCACCACCACCCTGGGCAATTCTTTGGCCTTGCATAGTAACATACCTTCCCCGCACATCATCGATGAGTACATAGTGGTACTCCGTATGTATCTCGATCGGGACTGACGGCCTGTGGGGCCATTAGGGCAAAATGTCAAGTCGACGCCGAATCCGGCCGTACTCGGGGGAGTTTTTGATTGGTCAGTTAGTATTTCCCCAAAAAGGCAACATGCAAGGATCCACATAGCACAGGAGATGGCTGGATCATGGCAACGTCAATAGTTCTAGCCTCACATGATGAGCTCTGTGTATCACTAGAGATTGTCCGCATCTCAAGGAAATCTCCTCTATCGGGTCCAGAAGCTCTACCGGTTTATCCAGCTAAGTAGGTCTCCAATCGAATCCAGCTGTTCTAGATTGCTCCTCATTATTCCACTCCACCCGTCAGCATAGATGTAGCGGACGTCATATAACCCCTCATGAGGTGGAGTTAGAGAAAGAAAACCGGCAACTGCGGTGCGGCATGTCCTTGTATCAGGCTTCAGGGAAAAGCTATATAGCACTGCTTCCTTCTCTTACTCGGTCCTCATCACCACTATCCAGATTGTCCAAACCTCTTCAGCCCAATTCTATCTCCCATCATGGTTAAAAACGGCTCTTACTTCGATTTCGTGGTCGTCGGCGGCGGCACGGCAGGTAACACTGTCGCCGGTCGTCTAGCAGAGAACCCCAATGTTACCGTCCTTATTGTCGAAGCAGGCGTTGGAAATCCTCTGGAAGTCGAGGAGATCACTACGCCTTCTTCGGCCATGGACCTGCGAAACAGCAAGCATGACTGGGCGTACAAGAGTACGATGGTCAAGCGCGATGATTACGAGCGAATCGAGAAGCCCAACACCCGTGGTAAAACGCTTGGTGGCAGCTCGTCCCTGAACTATTTTACTTGGGTCCCCGGCTGCAAGCCAACCTTCGATATGTGGGAGGAATATGGCGGCAAGGAATGGACCTGGGATCCCCTTGTCCCCTACCTCCGGAAAAGCGCAACCTACCATGACGACCGTGGTATTTATGAGGCTGACTTGTCCAAAATCGGAGCAGGCGGCCCTGTTCACATCTCACATGCTGAGCTTCTTGACGAGATGGAGCCCTTCCGTGATGCTGTCACTAGGGCGTGGACGTCCCGCGGCCATCCTCTTACCGAAAACATCTACGATGGTAAAATGATCGGTCTCACCCACTGTTGCGACAGTATCTACAAGGGCGTACGGTCTGGAAGTTTCCTCTTCGTGCAGGACAAGCCCAACATCACCATCCTTCCTCAGGTTCACTCGAAGCGGCTGATTATCGACGAGGCAGACCGCGTCTGCAAGGGTGTGACTGTCATCGACCCCTCGGGCAACGAGCTCAAATTCTACGCTAGCCGTGAGGTCATCCTGTCCCAGGGTGTCTTTGAAACTCCGAAGCTGCTCATGCTGAGCGGTATCGGTCCCTCCCGCGAGCTGGCAAAACACGGCATTAACACGGTTGTTGATTCGCGCCACGTTGGCCAACACCTCATTGATCACCCGGGTGTGCCCTTCGTACTTCGTGTTAAAGACGGCTACGGCATGGATGACCACCTGCTGCGCAAAGGCCCTCAGAACGCTACGACCGTTGAGGCCTACAAGAAAAACCGCACCGGCCCTGCTGCCTCTGGACTTTTGGAACTGGTTGGCTTCCCGCGAATTGACGATTATCTCGAAAAGGACGAGGAATACCGCAAGGCTAAGGCTGCCAACGGCGGCAAGGATCCATTCTCGCCATACGGACAGCCCCATTTCGAACTTGACTTTGTTTGCATGTTCGGCAGTGCCTTCCAGTGGCACTACCCGGTCCCCAAGCAGGGCAACTACCTCACCGTCGTCGTCGACCTGGTCCGTCCAGTCTCCGAGCCTGGAGAGGTGACGTTGAACAGCGCCGATCCCCTAGTCCAGCCAAACATAAACCTCAACTTCTTCGCCAACGACCTCGACATAATCGCCATGCGGGAGGGAATTCGATTCAGCTACGATGTCCTCACCAAAGGTGACGGCTTCAAGGACCTAGTTGTCGACGAATACCCATGGGAAATGCCGCTCGACTCGGACGACGAAATGAAGCGGGCGGTTTTGGACCGGTGCCAGACTGCGTTTCACCCTTGCGGTACTGCTCGGCTGTCGAAGAACATCGAGCAGGGTGTTGTTGATCCCAAGCTGAAGGTTCACGGCATCAAGAATCTCCGCGTTGCGGATGCCTCTGTTGTCCCTGTGATCCCGGATTGCCGGATCCAGAACTCGATTTACATGATTGGTGAGAAATGTGCGGACCTTCTCAAGGCAGATCATAAGGATCTTTTCGAATAAAGTATTTAGTGACTGTATACGAGTAATGAAAATGAAATCACCTTTTTCTTTTTATTCCTTCGATGTATCAAAATTCAAGAAAGCTTGACTTGCAGATATTGACCCACCATGATCCGTGGCTCAAGTAGGAAATAGTGATTGACCAATCATGCATATTCGACTAGATGAGATGGGATAGCCATGGAATCTGTTTTATGGTGATGTCAGTCTGCGGGGAAGACCTATGTTTGGTTTATTGCACTGGCTTCGAAGCATAACGAAGTGGATATAAATATTTCAGTGTCGCTATTATGCTCTTAGACAACCTACAACCACTCCTAAAATATACATCTTGAACCTCTTAAAAAGAACCCGTCTATAAGCAACCACAATGCCTCAGGGTATGTAAAACCGGTAACAATTGATCCTGTTCCCAAGCTCATTCTTCCAGAAACTCAACCCCAGCATAAGGAAGGATTCATGGAGAAATTCTTCGAGCACCACCACCATCACAATAAGGACAACAACAGTGGCGATAAATCCAAAGCGCAGGACCAGAAGCCTCAACAGAAGGAAAGCGAGATGGACAAGCTCCGGGACTACTACCACCGGGATGAGGAATTGGAGGAACAAGGGAAAACCTATGGAGGATTGATGTGATTACTGTCATTTGATGTTTTTGTTGTAACTAATCTGAATGATATATGCACATATGTGAATACCTGTCGATAGTTGAATGATCGAATATTTTACCTGGTATTGTTAAGGTCTACCCTGCGTAGCTGTACTCCGTAGCATTGCATGTCTTTTAGGGCTTAGGTATGGAGGCTAATACTATTGTAAGACCTGGCATATATTATAGCAATACAATACGCCTCAACCTTGACATTCGCAATGAGCCACAAAAGTGCAGCAAAAATGCATGATGTCGACACACCTCAGCATTGCCCAATCCGGAAATACCATTCGGCCAATGAGCGCGTCGCCCAAAAACGGCACGTCGATTGCCACCTCCTCAGCTATTTTCTTCAAGAGGAGCTCGGGCATGATTTCACCATTGCTCTAGCTGGGAAATAACTAACAAACGCACACTCATTCGTCGAACCAGTGGTCATTGTAACATGGCATAGTGTTCTGCAAAAATGTCATACACGGCGAGCAGACGAATCACCACATAACTCGCGCGAGAAACAGTCTCAGAATGGGATTCAGATGCAGGGATGAATATAAATCGGATTGGTAATACGGTTTGCAGTGATTTGTTACCGGGTTCCCAGCGTCAATTCCATCGTCTCGCGAAACCGTTAGCACCGGGACGAGCACAGGCAGCTTTGAATACTACTATTGTTAAGCAATCACGATTTCCTTCACCATACCAGCAGTGTCATCGAGATTACCCTCGTAATCGCATTCTATACCGTCCATTTTCTACCAGTGCACCGGCCAACGACACAACGATGGGTGAGCGCGCCAACATCCAACCGCAGAGGGTAGACGCGCCGCTCACGCAATTCGCAACCTTCCTCGTCCTGTCCGTAAACGACAGTCCAGACGCCATCAAAACCGCCCGCTCGACCATTGCCGGTATCGAAGACCTCACCAAGAACATCACGATCCGCGACCTCAACTCGTTGTTCACATGTACCGTTGGCATTGGGAGCAATATCTGGGATAAATTGACCGGCCTTCCGCGACCGGCAGAGCTGCGTCCTTTCCAGGAGGTAAAGGGCAAGGCTCACACGGCCATTTCGACCCCGGGAGATATCTTGTTTCATATTCGTGCGGAACGCCGGGATCTATGCTTCGAGTTCGAACGGCAATTGATGGACCGCCTGGGTGACGCAGTCTCGGTTGTTGATGAGACAGTGGGCTTCCGCTACTTTGATATTCGTGATTTATTGGGATTCGTTGATGGTACGGCAAATCCTATTGGTCCTGCTGTTCCTGAAGCGGTTCTGGTCAACCAGGAAGATGCATCTGGTGTCGGGGGCAGCTACATTGTTGTACAGAAATACGTACATGACCTGACGGCGTGGAAATCTCTCAAAACAGAGCAACAAGAGGCTATCATCGGACGAACCAAGTCGGATAACATTGAGTTGGATGACGCGGAGTCGGGGCAGCAATCGCACAAGACGCTGACGACAATCGAGGACGAAAGCGGCGAGCACGAAATCCTTCGAGACAATATGCCATTCGGATCCCCGGGGTCGGCCGAGTTTGGAACATACTTCATCGGATATACGGCGCGGTTATGGGTTATTGAACGGATGATGCAGCGCATGTTTGTGGGGAATCCCCCTGGGCTGCATGATCGTATACTCGATTTCTCCAGGCCGCTGACGGGGACGACGTTCTTCGCCCCATCTGCCAGCGTGCTGGCTAGCTTAGAAGAGGACTGATTCATGATCTCTCTTGTATTAAGGCCAGCATTTCTTAGCAAAAGAAGTTCTCACAACCTTTGATTTTCTCTCTTCTTAGGCCGGTATCAAGATCAGTATCCATGCACAGTGGATAGAAGTGAATCCGGAGTCCCTCCGTCAGCCACAAAAAAAGGCATCTTCCCATCCCACGTTCGACAGAGCATATTAAGGAGACATTTCTCAATTCCCCGATGTGCCTCCAGGCTGAGGTGACTGACGACATCCGTCATTTGCATGACATAGTCTATCTTCAGTTCACCGTTTGGATAAGAATTCACAAAGTGATTATGAAGAAAGGATCGCAACAAATGAATTGAGCCCTCCCAGACATGTCGGTATGTCTGGAGCGACATTTCCAGAATTGCCAATTCATTAATCGCGGCAGAGTAGGCCAAAGAAACCGATTCCTGCACCATGATAGTAATAGCAAACAGACATGCTAGCCTGTCATAGTCGGATTCGTGATGCTGAGTTTTGCATGTTTGACTCTCAACTTGAAAGTTATCCCGAATAAAGAGGACTGCATCGTATAACGAGGGATAGACGGACAGTCCGTCCATGTACAGTTGTGATGACATGCCCATCAGATTGCGCATATCCTGGATGAAAGATATCAGCCATAGACAGCGCATTTTGTGCAGGTCAATAGAGCTCCCTAGTATGCTCCTTCTCATACTATGTTCTGAAATTTCCGAGAGATCATTCGTAGACTCAAACCATGACGGCTTTGACATGAAAGAAATACTAGGCTGTTAGATTTTTATTTTTGGCAACACACAGTGGGCCTGGTTGCCGATAGACTTACAGACCAACGACCAGCTCTAGTCTCCAGTCGCTATGTAATTGATGGAGACCTCCTCTCGCATGAATCATCCCTTGGAGGCCATTCCGGTGTATTTTCCATTCTTCTTCAACTCCCCAGTACCTCTATTCGTGACATCATTATTAGTATTGCCATTCAAGCCTATTAGAATAAATGAAAACAATGGACTTACTTCAAACGTCAAGAGTCGGACAACAGCTGCGAATGCATCATTACTCAAGGCCTTTTCGGGGTCACTGAGCCAGTGATTCAAAATTTGAACAGCATCTGCCTTGAATTTCAAGGCTTCGGAGGAATTAGTTCCCCGAGTCGGGGTCATTCCCCCGTAATAATGGGCCAAATGTGCTGCAGAATGTGCCATGATAGCATTAAACGATGCAGGATTGGAGAGATCTAGGGGAAACCAGACGTCCCTCATGGGATTAAAATTGGATGCCGGTATGTTTTCAAACATCATAGTAGCGTGTGTGCTCAACCCTGTTCCGATTAAGTTAGACTCGGTTTGTCTCGCGATTTGCTAGTTGGTAGACAGTACAGTGATGGACTAGCTTATGGTGTTGACTTGTGAGTTTAATTGGAAACGAATCAAAGGGATCTAGTCGTGTAGATGCTAAGGCATGGTTGAGTCCGGTAAGAAGCTGAGCAGGGACCCCTGGTATTCCACACTGTCCGACCTCGACATTGTCCACGCCGGCAACTTGTTCTGTTGTTGAACTTTCTTGCACGGTGGCAGGGAATGTATTTGTGCCTTGCGATTCAGAATACGATGCTGAGCTCACGGGTCCCTCCTTTGCAAGAATTGGGAGCGCTCTCCGCCTAGTCTGTTGCCGCTTTTTCTCCTGCCTGGCTTTCTGACGTTCGGTCCAGTGAACACGCATGGCATGGCTCCGTGTCCCAGCGTGGTGCCCGTCAAGGACAAAGGTGAAGCGAGAGCCTTCATTTTCAGCTGAGGAGGGCGAGCCTGCCATTGGTGGCATAGAACTTGGAACTTGGGGGGGGGGCTGCTGCCGGGTGCTCAGCTAGAATATTTGAGACGGATTGTGGCCCGAGGCGGTGGCCACTTTGGTCTACTCCGTACTGCTATGAAGCCACTGCACGCATACCTTGTTAATGCCTTAGGAATACAAACTCATTTGAGGTCGTCAATTTATGTTGACATTCTTTAGTAAAGAGGGCTGGACTGATATTATGCGCCATTCTTTAGTGGTAATACTCGCTGTCTTTTTAGAAGTAAATGCGTATAATGCAACGCCACCGGTTCCTGGGTCCCGGTTTACTTATTTGGATGATTCCGGCTTACCCTAATGGCTGGGGCAGGGAATATCCTTACCAACCCATCTCCAAGGAAGTACCCCGGTAGAGCCTGTGATTTCTGTCATGAAACGGTGCTATCTAAGCACGCCATGCTCGGAATGTGTCAATAATTATCCAAATAACACTTCCCGTCAGGAATGTATTCTACGAGTTAAACAGAAACACGATCACAAATAAACCTGCATCCAGTACACAAACGCCTGAATAAATACAAAAACCAGTAATAACTGTCATGAAAAAGGCGTATAGGGGGAATCACATCAATCAAGTCTGAACAAAAGACAAATCATTAAGGGGAAGGCCAAAGAAACCAAAGGACACCAAAGAACCCATCGAACACCAAGTCACCGAATCGCCATGCCCTTTTTTTACTCCGTTATCGACTTATACGAGCTGTCCCTTCTCTTCAGCACCTCGTTCTTCGCACGTTTCAGACCCTCGCCCAGTTTCTTGGTCTTCTTCCATTCCCGGCCCATTCGTTGCATGCGTACGGCGGCCTTGACGGTGGAAATGGCGGCCTTTAACTTCTGGCGTGGACTGCGGATCCGAGTGCCATTATGAGGCTTGACGCCCATCTCGGCGATCATGCGAAGGTCGGCGTCGTTGCTGTAGTAATCAAGTTAGCATTGGAATTCCGGATAGACAAGTAAAGGGGAAGAAAGAAAGGATGTTCACGTACCATGCAACACGAACACGTTCTCCGAGCTCCATCAGACCCTTACTCCAGGCAAGATCACGACGGAACTTCTCCTCACGCTTCAACCGTGCTCTCAACCACACGATTTCCTTGCCTAGTCCCAGAATCTCCTTGTCGTGACGGGTCTTGCTGCTGTCGCCCTTACTTGACAGCTTCTCCATGACCTGATTGTAGCGGCTCTGAAGAAACTCTACTTGGCTGGTGGCTGCTTCGGCCTTCTTCACGCAGAAGGCGCGCTCCTCGCGGATCCGGCGGACTTGGGTCTTCAATTCGTTGAACTTGGCGTCTCGTTCGGAGAGCTTGAGTTCCAGGGCTTCTACCTCCAGCGTGGAGGTTTTGAGAAGCTCATGAATGTCCCGCTGGTCCTCTTCTCTCATTGTGGCGCGCTCAAGGTCGCGGTTCTTTGTTTTCGCTTCCTTGAGCAACTTGTGGGCGTCGGACAGTTGTCGTCGGAGAGTGCGCAACTCATGGTGTAGTTTGTCGGATGGTGATGATTGCGGTGAGTTTGTGTCGTATTTCTTCATTAGTGCATCATGGAGCTCTCTCTCGAGCTCTGCAATTCGTGACTTGCAGGCATGGACAGAGGATTTCTGGTCAGCCTCGCGCTGAATGAGAGTCCTCTCGCGCTTCCGGGCTTCATCCAGACTATGGCGAAGCATCGAAAGGTCCGCATTCGTAGCAGAATGCTCATTCTCCAATAGCGGTGGCTGTTGTTCAAGAAGGCCTTCGAGTTCCTGCACGCGTCTCTCAAGGCGCTGAACTTTACTCTTGGCTAAGCTGAGCTCCCGATCCGCTCCGCCGGAGGGTAATCGCAGCCTGTCTTGGAGTCGGTCAATTTCTGCTGACATGTGGTTCTCTTCAGCGGTAGCACGCTCGATCTCAGCATTGAGCTGCTTCTCGAGTGTTTCTTTTGCTTCAAGCAGCGCCACCTTGTCATCCTTTAGTCGCCTCAGCTCGTTCTCAACACGCAAATTGCCCTTCCGAAGTTCATGCTTCTCCCGGTCAAATCGCGTAGTGTCGTCAGCTGGGTTCTGGGCTTGATCCAGTTGGTTGTGAAGGTCATCACGCTCCGTCTCCATCTCAGACAGGGCAGTCCGCAGATCATGTAACTCAACATGGGCGTTGGCCAATTGATCGCGAAGTCTTTGCTTTTCGGCGATTAATTTTTGCACCTGACCTTCTTGGTCCGAGGATCCCTTCTGCACTCGCCCCCGGGCGTATTCTTGCTCCTCTTGCAAACTGGATTGCAAGACCACAACCTCATCTTCCAATGCCTGCACCTTGTCCTTCAATGTTGTATCCTCGCGCTTGCTGACCCGTAATTCTTCCCTGACTGAAAGAAGGTCACTCCGCTGACCATCAATTGTTTGTCTCTTAGACGTGAGCTCATCGTTTAGATCCTTGAGTTGACGATTAAGGACGGCTTCCGCATTCTGATGGCGAGATTTCTCACTATCGATGATTTCCTGCAATTTGCCTTCTTTCCCGGAAAGCGAATGTTCCATTTGCTCCAATCTGTCGATGGTGCGCTTGAATCCAGCCGCTTGGTCCTCTGCCCTGTTTTTCTGTAGCTGCAAGGTTCGCCTAGTGCTCTCCCACTGTTCCTGCTCGAGTGCAAAGTGGCCTTCTTTATCCTCGATTTCGTGTTGTAGCGATTCGATTTCTTCCTGTAGCTTTTCGATATCGTCTTCGTATTGCGTTCTGACATCATGCCCACTATCAACAGCGCGTTGTCTCTCGTTCTCTACCGCCTGCTGGAGTTCTCGAATCTTGGATTGTGTTTGGGCGAGGTCGCGTTGCAGGCCACCGGACTCATCCGTCAACGCATGATGTCGGGTGTGCAAAAGTTCTCTCTCGTCACTATGGCGTTGTAAGTCATCGAGGGCATCTTGTAAGTGCGCAGTCGTTTTCTCATGCTCTTGCTGAACCAAATCCAATTCACGCCGTGTTTGTTCAAGTTCGTGCCGTAAGTCCCGTTCGTCAGACTCCATATCTTGCTGGATCCTCTCGAATTGGTCTTCTAGATGAGCTTCGTTCTGGGATTTTTGCTCGACTTCTCCCTTCAAAGCATCGTTCTCTTGCCGTATCTCTTGAAGCTCGTCTTCCAGCCTATTCGCTTTCTCTTCCAGCTGGCGATTGAAACCCTTCGTGCTGATTGACTTGTTCGCCATCTCTTCGTGCAGTTCGTTGAGGTCTTTCTCGGCTCGTTGTTGTTCTTCCACTGCGCGGCGTTCGGCTTCCTTCGCTTCTCTTGCTTCCGATCTTGCATGGTCGAGAATATCCTGGAGTTCTTCCATTTGCTCTCGCGCGCGTTGGAGCTCAAACCCGAGTTCAGAAACGGCATTGTGCTCTTTACTGTCCTTGTCTCTCAGTTCCTCGAGTTCTTCGTCACGCTCATCGACCATGCGATCCTTCTCTCTCAACGACGCTTCGAGGTCCTCGATATCATCGCGGAGTTTGTCCATGTCTTGCGACTGGTCATCCTTTACGGTTCGGAGCTCTTCTCGGATATCTCTGAGTTGGGCGTCCTTTGTCTCGATTTCCTCTCGCATCAGGTCCATGTCGCGCTGAATCGTATCATCCATGCTCTTCTTCTTATATTTCTCCCTAAGCTCTTGGAATTGCAAGCGGTACGTTTCCAAGTCGCGTTCCGCTTGCTGAAGGCCCTTCTTGTACCGCGATATGTCTCGCTGCATTGTCATTCTCGACACCTTCAATTCGGTATTTTCGCGGAGCGCTGCTTGGTTGTACGACGGACCGGCTTTTTCGAGTTGCTCTTGTAGGTAATGGATCTTTAACTTCAGACCGAAATTGTCTTTATCGAGCTTGTCAATGATCTGTGGAAAGTTAGCGCCCATTGTTCATTGTCTGGCTTACCACAAAGCACGGAGCAGAAAACACAAGCCATGAACTCACATTCTCCTGCTCTTTCAGCGTCATATTTTGACCATCGTTGAGAGCGCCTCCCCCGTCTCTCCCTGATAAAAACGGTAGTGGCGTACTTTGTGGACTGCTGCTCGCGACTTGAGGGAGTGGTGTGGGGTCGTCCATTTCCTCTTCTTCATCAATGCCAGTCATTTCGAGAGGCGGTAGTCCTGGCGTGTTGATATTGCTGCGATAGCTCGCTCTGAGGTAGGCTGGTGTTTTGGGACCTCCTGCCCCTCGCGTCGAGGACATATTCTTAAGATAGTTGTTTTTCGTAGCGCTCTTCATCATCGGTGTGAATTCACCCTTCGCTGGTGCTGCTGAAGGAAGGTTTCGTCGGTCGTTCAACGCACTTTTCGTCGATTTTGGCCCGCTACCAGCACGCGGCGTGCTGATTTTGAAACCTCCGGAACTCCGTCGTCGCCCGGCATCGAGGACTTTAAGGACATCTTCATCTTTCGAGGGTGTCTGAAACGAGTTCTCGACCGAGTCTAATGCTGAAAGGTTCGTTCTTCCGGCGCTGCGATAGCCGTTCGTGAGGTAAGTCGCGTTGCCGTCGACTTCGGTGCGCGGAGTATCGATGTATGGGTAAGCCATTGTCGACGCGGGAGACGCGATTTATTGGCTGAAAATAAGCGAATCGAGTATTCGATACCATTCAACACGCGACCATTGCTATATAAAATCTTGTTAACCTCCCGAGACGGAGCGCCGGAACCGTGAAAAGCAAAGCATGCGGAGAGAGAATCGCTTTGCCAGGCGTTGTTTTGGGCGGTGACATGCCTATGTTGATGTCTAGCCTAAAACGGTTTAGCGCCAAGAGTCACGGGATTAGTGGGTCGTGATTCGCCGCGTATCGTCTGGTATGAAGTCATGCCCGTAATTTTTATCTTCACGGCAAGAAAAGAAGAAGACACTATTAATTGTTTGCGATGGCGCCCACGTCGCAAGAGGATATCGATTGGTTCAAGTCTACCTTCCGTCCTATTCCGAAGCCTCAGCTCCCCGATGATAGCATCGAATACTCTCTATACTATATCCCTTCCAACCCCGCCCCCGCCACCGTTGATGAGGCCGCGGAAACGCGATCGCGATTAGTCGAGGTACAACGGTCCGCAGCAGAATTGACAAGAGAGCTTTTGAAGGATTATATTTGGCAGCGCGATGGGTTTCGCCTGGAGATTGCCAAACAAGATGGTGCGTACAACATGCTCCTTTCTATTCACCAAAACTGAACGATAAGGTACTAACGTCGTGATGGTTATACGCAGGCGTCACCTCACTAAACGGGCGTACAAATTACGGAGACTCGATTGAAGATGAATGGGTTATCGTCTACCTGTTGCGCGAATTGACAAAGAAACATAAGAACGTATGGGCGCAAGTTGTCGACAGCGACGGTCAATTTCTCCTGGTCGAGGCCGCCGGCGTGCTCCCTGCTTGGCTTGAGCCGGAAATAGCAGACAACAGGGTGAGTGCTTATGATTCCCGTGCATGCGATTTGGTTTTTTTTTTTTTTTTTTTTTTTTTTTTTACTAAGGAGTCTGGCTAGGTATGGGTCAATCAAGGAGAACTCGTCATAATTCAACCGAAGAACCCCTCGAAGAAGAAAGTGGCAGAGAAGATTTCGCTTCCGGAGTCAAGGCGGGCTATCGTGGAGGAACCTCAACGACTCATGCGCTCTGCTGTGATCCAAAATGAAGCATTTTATCGACTGCGAAACTATCCCAAACAAATCAGCGAGAACCTCCACTCAGCATTGGTGACGATCCCCCGCAAGGTCGCATTTCTCTTGCATCAGAAACCAGCCTATATCTCAGCGGCTGTCGAGGCGTTTTACCTACGTGATCCGATTGCGCTGCGACCTCTACGAGCTAAGGATACCAGTGATCTACTTTTCAAGCCAGAAGATTTTGCTACGGTTAGCGTCCGGTTCACGAGGGTTGGCTATGCACAACTCAGGAGTCAAGACTTTCCAGCACCAAAGGCTTGGTTGGGAACGTTGCCTTCGAAAGATGACCTCAAGACCTATGATCGTGCAGAGCTAGGGATGAAGCTTTCTTGTGGATTTGAAATGTTACTCTCAGACCCCCAAAACCAAGACAAGCCTGTAGTTAGGGAGATTAAGCTTCTGTTGGAGGATTTGGATTCTGGCGACGAGAGTCTCCCTACAGACGGGGAAATTGGGAAATGGGATAAACGGGATGATGATGAAAAATGGCTGGATATCAGTTTTGAAGATCTCGACAGGGAATTGAAAGGCAAGAACAAGAGCCAAGGGAATGAAAGCAAGGAAGAAGGTGCATTTGGAGATGCCAATGCTCAAGAGAATCTTCAGCGCATTGTGGCTCGTTTCGAAGAATTTTTGGGCGATAACTCAGCCGGCTTTGATGGTGCTGATTTCATTGATGACTTTGGTTCTGACTCTGATATCGCAGAGGACGATGATGATGAAATAAGCAGTGATGAAGACAAAGAAGCCCCCATGGACGAAGAAAAGCTCTCCCAGATGATGAAAGAAATGATGGGCAGATCTTCGATGCCCGGTCTCCAGGGCGGGCCATCCTCTAGTAAGAGGGTGGAGGAACTGGACACTGACTCGGAAGAGGATGATACGGATGCCATAAAGCAACTTTCCAGGCAGATGGAATCCGAGCTGAAGGGTACAGGTGTGCTCGATTTGAATCGTCCTTCTCAGAAGGCTGCCGGAAAGCCGGCTGTTAAAGAGGACGATAAGCAGGAAAACGAGCAAGATGTTGACGAGGATGAGGATCCCAACATCAATCTCGCCAAAAACATATTGGAGAGTCTTGAAGGTCAGGGAGGAGCTGCAGGTCCTGCAGGGAACATGCTCTCTATGTTGAACCTTCCTATACCGAAAGGCGATCGCCACGAATGATTTGAGAATTTCTAAGAAACATGGGCTCAATCTTGCCCTTCAGAATACGAATTACGGCTATACATATTCCATGCTCTCGCGCGGGCATTATCCACGATCTGGCTCAACTCGCAGATAATTGGAGAAGCCGGTTGAAAGAAAAGGTTTCTTGCACCGGAATAGACCTCCTTCTCCTCGAAGGCACAGGCTCAGACATTCTAAGTTAAGGGGCCGTCCTGGTCCTACCATTCGATTGCTATGAATGCGATTGGAGCACAGTGCGGAGTATATACATCCGCGTATAGTTCACCACTGCCACCAGATGGTGCCACAACATTATACCCACGAATAAAGTAAACATGACCAATGATTGGATACTACCAAGTCTACTGCCTTCTTTCTCCAATGTAAATTTATATAATCAATGCTTACTGTACTTCTGTCACGGGATAATACCCCGAATGCATCACGTGCGGATATCTTATCATTTGCCGCTCTCTTCCCCGCCTCTTGTTCCTTCCTCTTCTCCTGCGGACTTGACCTTGTGGTCTGATTTCAGAAAGGTATTTTGCGTGCACGGGAATCGTTAGGTCTTCTTTCACTTAGAGACGTGTTTTAGAATTGCTTTGCGTTGTTGAGGTGTTGTTGTTTACTTGTTTCGTTTGCATACTGCAGTTGTTCGGAATAGACACCTGAGGTATCTTTGATTTGAACATGGCAAACCCGGCTCAATGCTACTTTTGCTTTGAGAGTCTTTCTGCGTCCTTTGGGGGCTATGAGCCCATCAGTCTCCCAGCTCTAGAGGACCTCTGGGAACAACACGAGCAAGCCAAAAAGCTCGCCACACTCGAAGATACGGATGACGACCCTCAGCAGATCGCCGAAGATGACTGCGAGGATGCTGAAGGCGATGCAGTCCAGGGTGGCGTTTCAAATGCTAAGCTGAACCGGCCCAATGCTATCAAGTTGCCCAGTATCAACCGTCTCCAGAGCCAGATGTCGTCAAACTCGTCCAGTGCGTCCACGCCGTCTTCTCAATCCGTTTCGTCTGGTTCTACCTCCGTGACGACTCCGAGTTCCGATGTGGCGGGCCAGAGGCAGCAGAGACAGGGTGAGCGACACCATCCGTTGTTTGTGACGTGGAATACAGTGTCGAAGAATGACAACAAGGTCCTACGTGGATGTATCGGTACGTTCGAGGCGCATGAGCTTTCTGCAGGTCTGAGGTCCTACGCTCTCACGTCGTATGTATCCGTTGGCAAATGAAGCTCTTCCTGCAAACAATACTAACGGAAGAACAGGGCATTCGATGATCACCGTTTCAATCCAATCCCTGAATCCCTACTTCCGTCGTTGTCGTGCTCCTTGACCCTTCTGAGCTCTTTCGAGCCTTGCACGAATGCCATGGATTGGGACCTCGGAACCCACGGAATACGGATATCCTTCATCCAACGCGGCAGACGCTACGGCGCGACATACCTCCCAGACGTCCCGGTAGAACAAGGCTGGAGCAAAGAAGAGACTCTGGAAAGTTTGATGCGCAAGGCTGGGTGGGATGGCTCGACAGGTGCGACAGGGAGCGTTGCTAGAAGACTGCTTAGAAGTAGCAGGCCTAGCTCGAGCTCGGGTAAACCATGGGAGCAGGTCTCCGATTTCCGAACAGTCAAGTACCAGGGACTCAAAGCTAGTGCCGGCTACGCTGAATGGCAAGAGTGGAGGAACTGGGTTTTGTCTTTGGATGATGGCCGGGAGAAGCTGTTGGAGAACTGAACTATTCAGCCGGTCTGATATAGAAGGATAGAACTACACCCGCCTTATTTTTATGGTCATGAAGTTATGGAAGGTTAGGGCGTTTAATTGGATTACCTTAATGTCAAGCATTTATCCTTACTCAGTTATCGTAGAGATGGTTTCAATGTTCTCATGCCTTGATTCAGACCATTTAACTCGACCCCTCACAATATAATTCCAATGCCATTTTGTGCCCCCTTCATCAGAGAAGCAGTCAATTTGATATCAAAAAGCCTCAAAACATAAACCAGTCATGCTGAAATATAAACAAAAACCAAATCAAGAAAGCGTAAACCATCATCTCCTGGCAGAACCCTTCCACAACCCAGTCACCATCTCCTTAACCCTCCGCTCCTGCTCTTTAATCTGTTCCTCCGTTTGACCCCGCGCATTTCCACGGCTATCTATATGCTTATTCACAGGTTGCGGCGGCGGCTGCGATGGCTGCTCCTCCACAATCTCACTGCCATTAACCCGCTCCGGCTTCGGATTAACACCCATCACATTATCAACCATAAGCCCACCACCCTCACGCAACTTATTAATAGCCCGGACGGTATCAATAGCTCTATGCAGCGTCCGCCGCGCGTTGAAGTTCTTCTTGACTGTCGGGAGGAGGTCTTGGCCGGAGCCAACGTATGTCGCGTCTGTTTTGTAGGGCGGGTCAATCCAGGGGTGCTGGAGGGCTTCGTGGGCGGTCATTCGGCCCTTGGGGTCGATGGTTAAGCAGCGTCTAATGAAGTCGCGGGCTGCTTGGGAGACGCCGTGCCAGTATTCGGCGGGGGAGAAGGAGTAGTCGGCTGCAAGGATGGCCTGCATCTCTTCCAGGTTGGAGTCGCGGTCGAAGGGGGTGTAACCGCATAGGAGGAAATAGGTTATCACGCCGATGGCCCAGATGTCACTATGATTTTGCGTGAGCAAGTGCTATAAAAAGGACCGGGTGAGAGGACATACACTGGCTTTCCATGGCCACTCTTTTTGAAGATCTCGGGAGCCATGTATCCCGGCGTGCCGCATGTCGTTGTGAGGACATGGAATTGCTCTTCGTCCATGATCCTCGACAGACCGAAGTCTGCGATCAACAGGTCTGCATCGTCGTCTGGGGTGCGGAACAGGAGATTTTCTGGCTTCAGGTCGCGATGAACGATACCATGGTCGTGCAGATAAGCCACTGCGGAGAGGACCGCGCGGATGAGGTCTGCAGCGTCGGACTCGTAGTAGCTGCCTTTACGGCAGATGCGGTCGAACAGCTCTCCTCCGAGAGCGAGATCGGTGACAAGGTACACTGCAAACCGAGAAATCGTTAGACCTCTATCACCATCTGCTAACACGACGCTCCAGTAGAGGGGACGTACGATTATTCATAGTCTCAAAATAATCGACCAAAGTCAAAATATTCTGATGACCCATCGACACCCTCTTCAGCACTGCGATCTCATTCCGAACCTGCAATCAACCGGCCTCAGCAAGCCCATCCCATCAGCCTCTTCTCCCAATCTCAATCTTATCAAACAAAAGCGCTGCGCGAAATTACCATGTGTTCCCGACCAGACATCAACCGCTTATTGATAACTTTGGCCGCATAATACCGACCCGTATCGACATGCACACATTCCTTCACGACGGAATAGGAGCCAGCTCCTAGCGTCTTTCCGGTTTTGTATCGACAAGGCTGGACCTTGGGCCGTTGCGGTTGTGAAGCCATTTATCGGACGGTATGGGGCAGGAGTATGTTTTCGAGGGAGGAGGGATCGGAATCGAAACCGGAGTATAAATCGTATCGTATCGTTGTTGCGCGCGCGCGTAGAGTGTTATGATATGGCCTTGCTTTGCTTCGCTTCGCTCTCTCTCCTGTTATCTTGGATTCCGTCAGCGAGATCGGCCAGATGGGAATCAGAGCGCGCACTGACAAATCGGGCGTCGAAGATCCTGGGGGTTTCACCTCTGATGATAATAGAC
The DNA here is from genome assembly GCF_001890805.1 of Aspergillus glaucus CBS 516.65. Lineage (NCBI taxonomy): Eukaryota > Fungi > Ascomycota > Eurotiomycetes > Eurotiales > Aspergillaceae > Aspergillus > Aspergillus glaucus. The sequence continues at coordinate 1,123,535 of NW_019170459.1, read as the reverse complement.
ACTAGCGAGTATTGCTTTTTTTTTTCGGCCCCGATCTATATACAATATATCCCGTAGTGGTTATCGCTTTCTTCCCTTTTCGGGATTCGTGATCGCAGTGCGGCGAAAGCAGCCTTGTGCGGGGTGGTGGTTGGGATGGAGGGAAGGTGCAGCGAGTCGGCGATTCGCACGTAGTCGACGGTCTATATAAGAAGCAGAACCGGATGAAAAGCAGTGAAAAGCAGCAGCAGCAAGAAGATGGGGAATTAAATTAACACAGCAGGAGAAAGGAGTTTTGTCGCTGAAATATAAGATTATGGTCTGGAGGCTGTTTTTGTGGATCGCCCGGTTAATCCAAATACTTTATCAGGGCAAGGCTTTCTCTACAGTAATTCAATAGCACGAATGGATTGATGCATTATATTTTGTGTGTATCTAGAGTTCAAAGTTCAATAACCCGCCAATAACCCGTTCCTGAACGCCCAGGTTCAATGCTGTATATACTACCGAAAACACCATATGAATCCAACCAACTGTACAAAAGGCAACAAAAATAAAACAGCAGACTATATCTGAGCTAGCACTTCCTCCACGACATTCTCCAGCAATTTGAGCCCATGGAACTTTGCCACGCTCTCCAGAACCCGAAGCTTCTTCCCTATCTCTTTCCGATCCATAGTCTCGACCCAGGCACCACTGCACGAGCAGTGCTCCATATAATCACTAATCTTCAGCCCACCACACTTGCCACACTTGAGATCCTGCGCGGCCCAACCGGCAATCATACCGTGGACCTGGCCGATGAGGGTTTCCTCCTGCGCCAACCGGTCGTATTCGGTCTGACAAAAGGGGCAGCGCCAGGGCTTAGTAGCCGCCTTGCTCGTATCTGACTCCGGGTCGGGAAGCACGTCTTCGTCACGACAGAGGTCCAGGTCTCGGATTAGACAGCAGGCATTGCACGTTATCTCGGGGAGTTTCAGGCTTGCACTGGGGTTCTCGAAGCGACCTTCCTTGCTGAATTCACGGACTTCGAACAGGGCCAACAATTCTCGTCGGAGTAGGCGTGACTCTAGCGTGGTCATCTTGGATAGACTCAGAACCTGCATGAGAAGTTTCACCAATTCCAATGCGGGATTGCGCTTGTCGTCTTTAGGGTCCACCAGCACTCCGGGGAGAACCGGGAAGGCGTAGTCGGATGCGAGCTCTGGGTGTAGCATTTCATCACGCTGGCGGCGGATGAGGCCGGAGATTTGCTTTTTGAGCGGTTTCGAGAACCGGTCCGTCAAGATCGAAGTAAGCTCGTCGTTCTCCGCTTCATCAAAGCGGCGAGGGATTTGCGTCAGTCGAGGGGTCGACGAAAGTTCATCGTCGTCGGGCCGTTTGACAGCGTGCATCAACTCGACGTATTCAACAACCCAATCATGGAAGATGGTTTGCATTGATGCTGGGAGGAAACGGCTGAGTTGCCAATGCATCACCGTTTCCAGTTGCTGTTCATCGTCGCCGACAACCTCCTGACAGCCTTTGCCTCCGTAGTTGAACTCATCATACCAAACCAAGTAGTCCCAGTACTCCTTGATCTCGAGATCAATGAAGTGGAACGAGGGGTTCGCCCTGATGGATTTTAGAACGTATTGGCTGTATGCATAAGCATTCCCGACCTCGGTCTTGGTAGTCTGGAGAAGAAGGCGCGTGGAGCTTGCAAAGACAACATTCGACCCAACACGTCTGAATTCAACCATCAGGCGCTGGAATGACTTCCGCGACAGCATCCGCACGTAATGATGCAACGAGCGGTCGTAAAGACATGAATTCGGGCTCTCCACCCATCGAATCAGATGCTGCACCATGATATCAGCCATACTATTCCCTTCACAGGCTTCCGTCCACCAATGCTTCACCATCTCACGCAAGACGAGAGCACCAGCAGAAGCAAAGGCTTTCTCCGAGTAGAGAACGCCAGAGCCGTTAGCTTCTGCCGATGGCTCGTTTGAAGCCAGTAGCGTATCGGCCCCTTCCATTTCACTGATAATCGAAGAGGTGAGGATGGTGTTGATGGAAAGGTTGCGGACCTCTAGCTCAATGCACACGGTCGAGTAAGCCCCCGGCATGTTGACTTGGGGCATGTTGACCCTTTCCAGAGGGCCGAGGATATCGTCTCTCTCGTATCCTGCATGGTCGGGCCGTGGGCCAGCGGACCACCAAAGGACAACGTTGTTTTGCTGAAGTCGTCTTGCGTACGATATGTCGATGAGATAGCGAGGGTCGTCACTTTCTAAGTTGCAGAGAGGAACATCCCCGTATCTTGCAAGCAGAGTCAGGTGCTCAATCCAGGCAGACAGATACAAATAGTGAGTAACGATTCGTCTCGCAATGAAGGATTGCCAGCCAAGCGGAGGAAGATCCATATCCGATATCTCAGGCTTCACCGGCAAAATCGGATACTCCTTCAAAACCGGGATGTCGTGGCACAGGCGAGTTCTCTGCTGAGACTGGATCACAAGGACAGCGGGCATGCTCTCGTCACTTCTGAGTTTCTTGACCAGGTCTCCAACCTCCAAATGAGCTTTCCTCCGAGTCGTTACCTGCGTAGTTCTGAAATGGATCTTATCCTGGTACGGGAATGCACCTTCCGTTAGGTCACCCTCCATGGACTGCGTTCTGCGCCCAAGGAGTTCCGTGTAAATCTTGTCGACATTGGGCAAACCCTGAACGTCTCGCGTGCGGTTGAGGATGACGATGTGCGCTTCGCTCTTAGTGGTCGAAAAGAGAGCGAATATTTGCCTGTCGCCGGAAACAACGTGGTACAGATAATGATAGGCCATGTTCGAACCCAGTAGGTAAGGCTGCTCAGAGTTGGCATGGCATAGCGCCGAGAGATCAAAGCCCTTGTCCAATCCGTCACCAAGCACTCCTCGTTGCTCCTCGTCAAATGTGCATACACTACCAAGCTTCAACACAGCACGGACATTTAACGGAATGTTCCTCTCATAGACACCCTCGATACTTGGATGTTGTAGAAGCGCATCGATCTTCTCAGATTCTTGCAGAAAGACATCCTCAGACAATGTCAACCTGAACAAATGGACTGAAGGATGTCCATTGGGCAACGTGTGGTTGACCTTCTCAACCTCACACTCTGGAACGTCGACATCGGGAAGGGAGTCACGCTTCAGGTTGATGAAGATCTGCCGTGGAACTTTGACGGTGAGGGCGTGGATTTTCTGGTCGATCAAGACGAAGGCTCGCACAATGCCAGGTCTGCCAGTCTCGCAGAGTTGGAGCACTTGCCAGGTACTAATGTAGAGCAACTCAGCCTGGTTTCGGAAGTAGTTACTCAGAGAATCAGAGGCAAGGTTAGGTTTCTCGCCGAAAAGTTGACGGCGACGCACACGTGCTTGCTTCTGAATCCTCCACTTCTGCTTCTGGTACATAAGAAACCCGACATAGTCCTCTGTCATCGACGGCATCTTCGCCGGTAGACTGGCGTAAGGGTCGAGAGACGTCTTGGGGAGGCCTTCAGGATGCTTTCGTTTCTGCGATGTCTTCTCGTTTGGCGACATCTTCGACTTCTGCGTGGACGCAATGACCTCGTTCATGTCACCGGCATGTTGAACACGATGCTCAAGGATGTTTGTTGATATGTCCGCCAGGGGGTTCTTTTCTGACTTCCCAAAGAGATCGGTCATTTTCTTCTGTTTGAATTTGTCGTCCTTGACATTAATTCGTCGCTGCAACCAATCCGGATGGGAGACTCGTGGGACTGGGTTTCGAATTTTCTGAAGAGCAGCAGGGATTGTGACGAGCTTCTGGACCACTGAGCCCAATCGCTCCAGATAGTACTCCCAGTCAATCACGCTTCGGGGATCCATGTCGCCAGGGTCGTCTTTCAGCCACTTCCGCAAGAAGTACCGTTTCACATTTTCCTCGGCTGAGAAAATAGTAACCGGAATAGCACGATCGGTGACAGGCATGTTCCTTGGTCTGGAAGAAATAATGTATTTGCAGTTAAGACCCTTGTCCTTAACCATCTGCTCGCCCAGGAACTCTGCCAGTCGTCTCGCAGTGGTGATAGATGTCGATTTCTGAGACCCATACTCCTCGAGTGTTTTGGTCATGCTCCTGTTCTCGGAAATAAGTTCGATGAGTTCCTCATCGGCGAGGGTTGAACCTTTATCGTAGAGCACGTCCAACCATCTATCGGACACCCTCGCCACAGCCGCATACGTTTCCTCGAGCGTTGAGCCTTCCAAGAAGAAACGGAAAATCTGCGTTTGGAAGATCTTGATCAACTTCAACTCTCCTCGCCGCTTAACCTCGAAACCCTTAAGTTCTGCAAGAGAACCATCAGGGTTGAAGACAGCATAACGCTTTTTCAAGTTCTTGTCTTCCTCCTTCGAAGTAGGCAAGATCATAGCCCTATACGGCCCATCGACTTCGAAGAAAATCGAGTTATCGCTATGCGTCTCATACCGGTACGTCTTCGGATCCACAAGCGTCTGGTATTGATGATTTGTGTACTTCCCATGGACAAGGTGGTTCAGCATGACACAAGGATAAGAGATTCCCAGTTTCTTGCCGTTCTTCAGAGTGAAAGAGAAGTTTTCTGGGAATGTTCCAGGAAGCATACACCAGATACCGTCAGTATCAAGCTCCAAGGGTCGACCAATGCGCTCAACAAGCTCTCGTGCCATCTGAATGATACGAGCACCAGTCAAACATGTCACACCGGCCATCTCCATAGAATACCAGCGAGATCCTTTTCGCATGACATAACCGTAGAAACTGTTCAAAATGACCTTGTGGGCAAGCTGTAAAGAGTCGTAAAGAATGATCATTTTCTTGGCCTCGTCGACTTCCGTTGTAGCTGCACCTGACGACTTGAGGGAATCGGTCTTGTTCTTCCAAACCTTCTGTTGACCCTTGAAATCATAACGCCGATCACGAAAGCTTCGGACAGTGTCCACATAAAACGGATTCTCTCGTTGGCAGATGATGGCCTCCCGCTCCATCGTCTTACTGTCATGGATCTTGTGGTAGATCTTCTTACTGTAGTCCTGCAACCGTTTCTTGACTATGGCTGCTTGTTCCTCAGCGTTCATGTCTCCAAACGACCTCATTGGACTATTCTTTGTCTTGCCCGGAAACCTCTCGTTTGCGACAGCGTGTCGAATCATGTTGTACTCGTCGCGCTTAGCAGGAAGGAATTCTCCACGCCATGCCCAGGGCATTCTTCTGTCACACGTTTTCCCGGGTCGGTTGAAGTCGCAGGCGGCGCAATCGGACTCTTGGATCATGGAGTCGGGTTGTAATCGATTCGTGATCATAATATTCGGATACATAGACGCGACATCCAAGTGATAGATGAATGGCACCTCATCTCTGTTAGGCGTGTCTCGCAAGTCGATCAATAGTTTCGCTATTTGGTCTTTGACCTCGTCGTAGTTTGCAATATCATCCAGCGACTTCTTCTCTTCAACTTCGATACTGAATTTCAAGGCCGCATCTAGGTCTCGTAGCAGTTCATCAAAGGCAGTAGGGTCGACTTTGAAAGTAACAGGGATATCGCTTCGGAAAACACCTGCTTCGATACTCTCGACATGACCACCAACATAAGTTCCAGATTCAAGCAGATGACCCTCCCAGAAAGATTCTGGAGGATCTTTGTGTTTGTTTGGCAGGATTATCTCTCCCTGATATGCCTGAACCATCAAAAGCATTTCACACAGGGTACCAGTTCCTTTCCGCAGGGTATCATCAGGGTTCAGAGGAATAATCGTACACAGCGAGAAAATGAAAGGGTGAATGTATTTCATGTACAGGTAGTATGTGGCGACAGCATCGGAAACTGAATATTCGGCCAGCGTCTGCGGGCGTTCATTTGCGTATGGTGTCATCAGTTCTGGATCGAGTTCATCGGGGTCGTATCCCAGCTTCGCAACGGTAACGGCCTTCAAACCACGACTTCCCTGTGGGAGATAACTGTCACGGTTGACCCAGGCGAAACAATCCATGTGTACGCAATGGTCGCTCTGGTAGATGTCTTCGCTGTTCTTTCGAAAGCCGATCTCCGTGTACATATCGATCCCCAAAACACTCGATCTGGCTTCGACGAAAGGCCAATCGAAAAAGTCACCGTTATATGTGGCAATGACCGTCGGCTTGGCCTCCTTGATGTGCTCGAAGAAGCGTTCTAGAACAGCCCTTTCATCTGGTTCGTTGAAGATCATAAACGGTCCAGGATATTCGGACTTTGGCGTGTACTCGAAGTCGCTGATGTCCTCGGAGACTATTTCACGATTTGTAATCAAGAATCCTTGCCCATCAATCATGTACGAAATCATCATAATCTGGTCGATCACGGAGTCGGGGAATTTCAGTGGCAGCTTCGTCGTTTCGATATCGAAAGCAAGAACAACAGGATCGGCTCTTTGGAGTCGCTCTTCAATGCAGCTCAATCCGACGACGCCATGCTTCGCCTCCACGCTATACCATTTTCCTATACGAATGTCTTCAAGACTATAAGTTAAGGGTCCCAGATGTGAAGTAGGCGGTCGTGGTACATACCTTTGTCAATTGCGACTCTGACATGATAAGGCACATCATATTCTCGAATATCAATTATAAAATCACTTGCGTTCATATTTCCATTAGGTCGTGTTTCATTAATTAGTTCGTCATCAAAAAGGTCAAAGCCAGCACTCGCGCTTCAATTTGTTAGTCACACGAAAAGATAGTCTTCAAGAGCCTCAACACACCTGGTCATTTCTACATATGTATCCATTACATTCACAGTCTTCTTATTCTTCTCTGCGAGCGGGAGCAGGGTCTTGCGAACGTCCAGCAGATGGCTCACATTCGCAAATTTCAACTGCATGAATTCCCTGCGATGCCCTAGCAAATGGTTCGGCAAGTTGAGATCCTCCCTCTCTACCCGCGTGATCTTCTTTATAAGTCCTTCAAACATCCTCCTGCACCATTCCTCAACCTCGACTTCACGGCCTTTCTTCACAGCGATAAGGAAATAAGGTTCGTATTCGACGGTCGCTTTGAAAGTCCCACCGTCATCCTCGAGGAAATAATAGTCCACGCCGGCGCGACCTCCAGGAACATTCGAGTCTTCTATCGAAGTGCTGTGCATGTTGATCAACCACCCCTCTCTCTTTTCGCCGGATTCGAAGCGTGGGAAGCCCATGGCTTCGTCGATGCTGTTCGCCAATCGAATCCCCTCGAACTTCTCATCTTGCGATGTTGCTTCTGTGGATCGAAGAGACGAGAACTCGACTGTTTTTGTTCGTTTCGGATTGAAAGACGCAGCACCCGACCGGAACTTGTTGTTCCCATACTTCGTAGGTTTTCGTAATGAAGGCATTGCGGTGCGCTCGCCCGCCGGAGCCGGGGCTTAGGGTCGCTTATGAGATGTAGGGACGAGTCTCGTTGGACATGGAAGACGCGAGGGTATTAGCGGAGCATAGATATCGTTGAAATCAACCTCAATAGGCGTAAAAACTGATGCAGATGGTATAAGATGTTGGACGCAATCTCATCGAACCCAGGGCGTCCAAATCTGGCTTACGCCTTTCTGCGGGCGATCCCGACGCGTTCCGCGTTTCTACGCGCGCTGGTGAAAGAGCGGTATAACTATCCTCTTTGGGATGAATTGACACTCTCGGAGTATACATTCATCCGAGAGACCCACATGAATTTGTCCCGCAAGTGGGAGGTTCAAGATATTGGCATTGATGTGCTTCGAAAGCAAAAGGATTGTGAGACAATACCTGAACCATGGCAGAAGATACGCGGGAATCGACTCCTCCGGTCGCTGAGGCAACGCAGAAGAACATCCCACAAGAACCATCGCAGCGGAAACCGAAATATGAAGCACCGAAATCGCAAGTCGGAAAGCTATGGGATGCATTCGGGAACCCCGAGGACCAGGCGAATGTGTTGCCAGGAACAGTATCCAATTCCAAGAAGGAGGAAGCTACGGTCACGGACGCTATGAAGTCACTATCCACCAAAGACCTGACGACATTCTATAAGATGCCTTGCGCGCGCGATGCTTTGATGCTGGGAATTGGTGCGGCGTTTGGCGTGGGGGGTATCAGGGCTATTCTGAGAGGTATAAACTGGCATACCTTTTTGCTACTGGGTGCAATTTGAGGCTGATAATATTTTGTCTAGGTATGCGTTCGTTATGGACTGCCTCCAATTGGGCTGTCGGCACCTTCGCTATCACTTCGTTAGGATCGCACGAGTTCTGCCAACGGCGGCGTGTTCAGGAATTGGATGGCATGAAGCAAGCAGTCGAATTGATGCACCAACTCAAGGTTAAGAAACAACGGGAGAAAGAGCAGAAGCTTGAGGAGGCCACACGTTTGGCCGAGGAAGAGAAACGACGCAAGAGCTGGACCAACCCATCGAACTACAAGTTTTGGTAGGCTTTACGATTTTCACCAGGGCGTCACGGAGTTCGTTTGGTCCTCTTCACTGTATAATTTGAGCGGATGAATTGTAAAATAGACGATATGTATATGAAGACACTCCAAGCCTTTTCAGATCTTGACTGTTCTTATACCCCAAATTCGTTAAAGCAGCCAAAACTCCATAATAAAAACGCCAGAATGAATATAAGAAAAGGCTCGATTCAAAAATGCAGCAAAGTGTGCGGAGGTATCGTATTTCATGTCGAAGGCTTAAACATCGAATTTGACTTTCTTCTGTATTGCACCATTTTGTACGGTGCGCATCCTGTCCTGTTCAATACCCTCCCTCTTTTCCCTTCTTCGTTCTCGTGCTTCTCGCGCCTCGCGGCTCTTCCAATCTGCAACTTGCCTCTGCCTTCTCTGCGATCTGGCCCAAGCAATTGCCGTCGTAGGTCTGAATCCAACCCCGTTGATGCCGTACCCATCATCATTAGGGTCGGATAATAGGTGGCCGGTAATTTCGGAGTCATGCCAGGTTAGCGGGTTCTCGCCCTCATCGCTAATAAGTGGAGGTGATCCCCGTCTGGCGCGCGTCGACTGCTTCCCTGAAGGTGCTCTTTTCTTCCGTGGACTCTGCTGCGGGGTAGACGGAGCAGGCGCTATTGTAACTTCATTTTCGGACTGGCCCTGAATGTTCGCGGGGGGTTCAGATGGTTCACTCGAGTTGGCGACGCCTTCGCCAGCAGAAAGCGCTTGGGACATGCCATACGAGTCGCTATGTGAGCTATCCCAGAATGCTGCTTGTACAGACGCCGCGGTTGGCTCCTCAGCAAAGGCGCTGCCAGAAAATGGGTCCCCTCGTAATGTCAACTCCCCGAAGCGACTCGCGACAGTGTTTCGCGGACTATTACCCCCCAGACTCTCTTCCTCCCGAAGCTTTAGTTCCGGCACAGACGGTGATGGCGAAGAAGCTGACAGACCATCCTCATTGGGTTTGTATGTCACTCGTTTGCGCTTGGGTGAGCTGTAGGCCATCGGTAGAGTCGTTGGCATAATCGCGGGGTTGCGCTCACACCGATAAGTTCAGGAAGGAGGAGGTGGTGGGTTTAGCGGATATTTAAGCAGACTTTAACAATCAAATGTGTTCATCAGCCAGTGTGACTGTAAGCTTCCTGAGATGCCATGACGAGTGTCATTGCTGGAGGCGCCGATGTGAGTATTATGATTGACACCGGGGGTTGGGACAAGGGAGGAGTCAGCATTTGTCTTTGGACGGAAATCCGCTTATCAGACCACAGGAACGTGAGTAACACAGCATAAGTGACCAAGGAGCAAACCATATAGAATAAGCCAAAATAATAGATTTTACGGAACTACAGACATATTTTAGCACGACAGAGAGGCCTAAATCGAATAATTTACAAGTACCCAGCCCAACAAGTCGTGGAGAAAAGGAAAAGAATACCAAATGCGACAAAACATCAGAAAATATATCAGATCAAATCAAATCACCCATGCAACGCCACAACGACGCCCTCGAAGTCCCGGGAAATGGTGCTTTTAGACCTTCTTCTTCTTCTTGGAGGGCTCGGCTTCGCTGTCGTGCTTTCGCTTCTTCTTCTCCGATTCGCCTTCGCCAGCGTCCGACTTCCTCTTCTTCTTCTTCTCTTCCTTCTCGCCCTTCTTCTCCTTCTTTTCCTTCTTGTCCTTCTTCTCCTTCTTTTCTTTCTTCTCTTCCTTCTTGGGGGACTCGACGATGTCCTCCATGTCTTCGTCGATGTCCTCCATGTCCGCAAGAACGGAATCCATCGCGTTTTTCTATAATAGTTAGCAAATACTCTAGATCGGAAGAGGCTGAGGTCAAGACATACCATGGCGACTTCGTTCTTAGTAGGTGCAGCACCGGTGGCGTAGAAGTCCAGGCGTTCCTCAACCTGCTTCTTGAGGACTTCACCAAACTTGGTGGATGGCTGCTCGGAGAAGTTATCGATTCTCGAAGCGATGGAGCACTTGTTGGCGAGGAATCGCGAGATACGACCCTTGTTCTTGGGGCCGGCCTTGCCAATGAATGAGGAGTGGTACAGAAGACCGTACTTGGGAGTGTTGCCCTTAGTCTTCAGAGCTCTGAAGAGAGCCTTCTCGGCACCGAGAATCTGGACGGTCGATGCAGGGTACTTGGAGAGGTTGGTCAAGCTACCAGCGTGCGAGATAAGACGAGCACCGACAGTTTCTCCAATCAGCGCGGCAAGGTTAGGGGCGACGACGCTCATCTTGGAGATCAGGTAAGTGTGCAGAGACTTGCGGTACTGAGAAAGGCTGACGACTCGCTGGGCGAAAGCGATCACGTTCTCCATGTCGGACTCGGAGATTTCCTGACCCATACTGTGCTTGGCGGCGTCAATGATGCTCTGGGCGACACCCTCATCATCCTCCACGAGAGCAGCGATGTCGTGCTTGTGCTCATCGGTCAGGTTGTTCTTGTCCTTCACGAACAAAGCGAGCTGGGCGTAGCGCTGGTTGTCTGACACGATCTTGACGAGTTCAGGGAAGTGCCACGAGTACCATTCGCGGACACGCATCGAGAATGTGTTGACAGCCTTGTCCAATTGGTCGAGGATAGCAATAGCCTGGATAATGTGGTTGTCATCACGCTGGACGGAGAACTTGACCTTAGCGCGCGAATAGGCGTGACCAAGACCAAGCTGGGCAGTGTCCATGTCACCCTCGCGAAGCTGCTTCAGCAGCTTAGTGGCATGCAATCTGAGTCCACGAAGCATGTCCTGAACAACCTCGCTGGTGTCTCCGGTCTCACATTCAACGAAAGAGAATGCCGACTTGATACTTCCAGCAAGAGCCTTGTCAGCAAGACCCAGAACAACCTTCTTGTTCTTGTTCGGCTTCGGAAGATTCAACTCGAGGAAAGAAACGAGAGTCTCAGAGGCAACACCTTCCGAAACATCGTTGATTTCACTAAGGGCCTGCTTGTTGTTTCTATTCTTTTTGTAAGCGGACTGTAAAATTTCCTAGACCAAAGGTGCCGCGACGGAAGGAAAAAAAAAAAAAAAAAAAAAAAAGGCACGTACTCGAAAGGCATAAAACTCGCCAGGTCAACCATCTTTCCGAACTTGGCCAAATCATTGACACCTTCCTGAACTTCCTTCAGGCGATTGCCAACGCTGTCGCCCTGAAATGCGACCTTGAAAAGCGAGTAACCCATAGGGCCCTCTAGCAAAAGGAAGTCAGCCATGGCGAAATTGAGTCACGGACTCAAGGAAACCAAGGCAAAAAAGGTGATTCTTAATTTAAGCGACAGATCCCCTTCGCGAACCACACAAAAGTCTGCGACTGTATATGCTTGACCGGGCGTCGACGCGGAGGTGAAAATGCTGGAGGTCAAGATTTGCAGAGTCGAGACGTCGGAGCTCTTTTTTTTCGCGGCGCTAGTGCGAAGACCGAATGTGGGCTTTTTGCCAATACTAAGCGTTCACCGCCTTCGACGGGACACACCATTCAGTACCAGCGCGGGCTTCTTTTTTGGGTGTCGATATCGCCAGCAAACCTGTTCATTTTGGCAATTTTTTCTGAGTGTGGAATAAATTGTCTATAGATTATCCTTTTTGCAGAGATGTCTGCGACCCAGTTACTTAACCCCAAGGCCGAGTCGAGAGTATGAGAACGCCCCTCTATCAGACCCCTCAGTCACGAAAACACACACTGACAATGACCAGCGGAGAGGGGAGGCTCTGAAGGTGAACATCGCCGCCGGTGAAGGTCTCCAGGATGTTCTCAAATCGAACCTGGGTCCGTCGGGAACCCTGAAGATGTATGTTCCTGCTTCGCGGGCTGTATGAAAACGTGGTATAGCTAACAAGAGGTTAGGCTTGTGGATGGTGCTGGCGGAGTATGTTGGAACTTTTCTCGCCCCTGAGATTGCAGAATATGATTTCTGACAGAGATATCAATTAGATCAAATTGACAAAGGATGGAAATGTGCTGCTTCGAGAGATGGTTGGTTTATTTCCTCAAGCTTGGTTGAGCACAAGTGCTAACAATCATTACAGCAAATCCAGAACCCGACAGCCGTGAGCTACCCTCCTGTCCCTATCCGATAACATTCCCTTTACTGATGTGACGAAGGTTATGATTGCCCGGGCTGCCACCGCACAAGATGATATTACCGGTGATGGAACGACGTCGGTTGTTTTGTTGGTTGGAGAGCTCCTGAAGCAGGCCGATCGATCGATCCAAGAGGGATTGCACCCCCGTGTCATTACAGACGGCTATGAGATCGCAAAGACAGAGGCATTGAACGTCAGTAATCATATATGATTTCTTGTTGCGGGCTGAGCTGATCTAAATTATTGTACAGTTCCTCGACCAGTTCAAGCTGACGCGGAATGCGGATCGTGAGCTGTTGTTATCCGTCGCTCGCACCTCTCTCTCCACGAAATTGAACGGCGCCCTTGCTGAGAAGCTCACACCTGATATCGTCGATGCCGTCCTTGCTATCCACCGGGCTCCCGAGAAGCCAGATTTGCACATGGTCGAAACCATGACGATGCAACATCGTGTATCGTCTGACACACAACTTATCCGTGGTCTTGCCCTGGACCACGGTGCGAGACACCCCGATATGCCTAAGCGAGTCGAGAATGCTTTCATCCTGACACTAAACGTCAGTCTTGAATATGAAAAGTCTGAGATTAACTCTGGCTTCTATTATTCCAACGCTGAACAGAGGGATAAGCTTGTTGAGAGTGAACGCAAGTTCGTGGACTCTAAATTGCAGAAGATCGTGGAACTCAAGAAGGAGGTCTGTGGCAATGACCCGAAGAAGGGCTTTGTTGTTATTAACCAGAAGGGTATTGACCCCTTGAGTTTGGATGTCCTCGTCAAGAACGGAATTGTCGCTCTCCGGAGAGCTAAGCGAAGGAACATGGAACGTCTGCAGTTGGTCTGTGGCGGTAGTGCCCAAAACAGCGTCGAGGACCTTACGCCTGACGTCTTGGGATGGGCTGGTCTGGTCTATGAACACCAACTCGGTGAAGAGAAGTACACCTTTGTTGAGGAGGTCAAGGACCCCAAGTCCGTCACTATTCTGATCAAGGGGCCCAATGCGCACACTATCGCACAAATTAAGGACGCGGTCCGTGATGGTTTGCGCTCGGTATACAACACCATCGTCGACGGCTGCGTCATTCCCGGTGCCGGTGCATTCCAAATCGCGTGTGCCGATTACTTGGAGTCTAAGGTCCGCAAGTCTGTTAAGGGCAAGGCTAAGGACGGTGTCAAGGCTTTTGCCGATGCACTCCTGGTGATTCCCAAGACCCTTGCTGCCAACTCCGGACACGACATCCAGGATGCTATTGCCGCATTGCAGGATGAGCGTGATGAGGGCAACGTGGTTGGTTTGGACCTGGCAACAGGCCAGCCAATGGACCCCGTGCAAGAGGGTGTTTTCGACAGTTTCCGTGTGTTGCGTAATTGCATCGCCTCGAGCACGGGTATCGCCTCTAACCTTCTCCTGTGTGATGAGCTCCTGAAGGCCAGGCAGATGGGCAAGTCAGGCGGACCAGGTGGCATGGAGGAGTAATGCAGTCAAAAGATAGGAGATTGTGCCTTGTGTAAAGAGGATCTTAAAGAATAATTTCATGTTGGGCATCCTTATATTTTTAGTATCGAAAAGTCTATGTCTAAATGTACTTGATAAATACAATCATTGCCTACTCATGGACTACATTCTCATTCCAATTCATGCTCCTTGATTAATTAGCTCAGTGTAAAAATAATCATACAATTCATTAAATGCGCCCAGGCATGATTAGTCTACCCTGGGGTAGGAATACTAAGTCTATATAAACCATCAATAGTACAGGTATCTAGCCATTTGCGATAAAACGAAAAGAAAAGGAGGTAACAGAAGCAGAAACATCATTCATCCTCGTCTGGGCTTTCTATCGTGCTTTCTTCCGGTACGCTTGTCAGGACATAATCACCCAAGAATCCTTCTTCTCGTACAGGGTCTCCCACGGTGAGTTTATGAGTCTTAGCCCAATCCAACACCTTGGACTTTCGAATAATAACCGTCTGACCACTGTCTTCTTCAGTCTCTGCAGACGATTGTGTCTGTTTAGACTTCGGAGGCTTCGTATCAGGTTCAACGGCCCCCATGCTCTTCAGGGTAGTAATCACGTCCTCAGTCAACATGCCTGTCGCGTAGCCAAGCTCCTGGACATATATCCGTTCTTGAGGGTACTTTTTCTGGGACCCCTTGGAGGTTTTTCCTTTCTGCTGTTGCGACTGCGACTCATCCGAGTCATCGTGCTCACACGAGCGCGTCAAAAAATACCTGGCCAGCCGCTCTTCCCAAAAACGGACATAGCTCTTATGACCCATTTCACTCAGGGGTTTCTCCGGGCCCCCAATCAAACCCGTGTCGCGCTCCCAACCACTCAACTTGTAACTCACACCCATTAACAGCTTTCCCAGCTGTTTGTGTTGGTACGGCGGGAATATCAAGATGCAGGCCAGATTATTCGCATCCCACGACAATTTCTCCTTCGAAAAGTATCCCAATATATGGTAGTTCTCAGGGTCATTGGGATCGGTGAACGTTAAGATATAGAAGAGGAAGGATGCGACATCGAAGAAAACGGATTTGTGGTCGACGAACAGCTTCGCAAACAGCGAGATATTCTGCGCAAACAGTTTATGTTCCTCCCCATCAATCTCCCACACCGAATACCCTCCATGGTCGTAGACTTGTGTCCCGAGAGGTGTCGTCCTATGTTCGCAGGTACGCATGTGCTTCACGTAGGCGTCGACGTCACAGGAGTACCGAAAACACCAGCGACAGACGTACAGCAGTTCGTTGTCCTTGCTCACGAGGTCTTCGGGGTATATCGATTGGTACCACGTCTGGAACGATAGGTCGCCAAGTACGACTTGCTTTACGTTCAGTTCGACCGGAGGATTCGGGTGCGTCGATGGGGAATCGTTCGGAGCCATTGAAGGTCTTCAAAGGAGGGTTGAGTCGATAGTTTTTGGTAATCGTTTGAGGCCATCGGCGTCGTAGAGCGAGGGATCGCGTTCTAGATTGTCGCAAGTTCATTGACATCAGGATTCGAAAATTTTCTAAAACACAGGAAACGAAGAGAGAAGACAGTCAATAATGAGAGACAACGTGGTAAACGAGTCGCATACTCATTCAAGTCCAGTTGTCGGTCTCTCTCCTTCTCTCGTAGGCATGTCGTCAGCAGGTGTCGTGACTTCAGTCCTTTTTCTTTCGGCGACCGCGCGGGGATAAGCTACAACTTCCCATCAACCGTTACTATCTTATCCTGTTGCCTGACTTGCATTTTTTTGCCATCAGGATCTATCAAGAAAAGAGGACTTGATCTCTTCTGTTCTCATCAATTTCCTACTTTCTGCTATTATGTCTCTTTCTTCCTCTGTTGGTGGTTTGGTTTGAACGTCTCCAACCGCTGATAACGTCGTCCTCGGCAGCTTCATCAACGACAATCGTTCCTGAACGCCCTGACGATCATTCTATTTAATTTAACGGTCTATTGAGCTTGCTTAGTATCTCCATCGTTTCAATATCCTGAAAAGCTACCTCTTGCAACAATATACGAAGACGCATGGTTGACTTTGGATAACATCATGTATATCGCAACTATGCTCAAGCCTTTCCAGATAAGGGACCTGCATGGTCCCCAGCCACAGGAAGACTCGACTGAATCAACAAATAACTCTGCGCAGACAGTTATCGATCACCAGGCACGACCTTCGCAACCGGGAAAACGTCATGGAACTGTGCAGCTATCGTCTTCTGATTATGATGAGATAGCCTCCACTCACCCTAGAGCCAGGCTGACCTATCCGGATGATGATGACGGTGAGGTCATTACAGTAAGCTTACTTAAAAGTCCTTGTCTCTCTGGTTCGTTGCTGACATTGCTAGGTTGGATCTTCCCTTGAGCTCTCCCAGCGTTTGGACGAAACCGTCGATGTCCCCACTCGGCCGCAGTTGACGCAACAATCCGCTAGTACCAACGATGATAAGCCCATGCATATATTCGATATCCGTCGATCGAACTCTGTTACCGAACTGTGGAAGAAGTATGGACTTGATACTCAGTCTCCGGTCTTACAAAACCAAGAAGTGAATGGTGCTGGACAGAAGTCAGAGGGTGTTGTTTCACCCCCCCGCGATGGTGAGAACACAGTCGATACCAATCATCAGCATACCTCTGCTTCGACGGAGTCACCTGAACCTCTTTTGGCGGCATTCGAAACTGAATTGGCCCAACTCCTAGATGCGTCGCACATCTCAAATGATGGACAGCATACACAGCAAAATCTCTCGGCTTCAGCAGGCCAGAACCAGACAGCAGGCTCCGATGGACAACAGAGTCCAGCTGATTCTTTTGCTCAAACTCTGCACCACTTAGTATCTGGTGCATGGACGTTCAGTTCTGATGTGAGGTCAAGAATGCCAGACATTGAACAGCAAATCCGGGATGTGCAAAGAGCAATTCCTGGACACGTTGAGAGCACTCTGCAATTAGCTCTCACTGCTATGGAATCCCGGGTGAGGACTTTGAGTGATGCTCTCAATAATACAGCAGCAGCAGCAAGAGCTCAAGGAGGAAACATCAATACTCCCGGGGGCGTGGCTGCCAGCACTGTGAATGGTCTGCGAACGATGGCGTCCGAACTTGGCGAGATGGGCCAAACCTTGTTTGAAGCCTTTGAGGCTGAATTGGCATGCAATACCACAACAAGTCAGGATCAAGGTCATAATGAAGACGCTCGTGCGTCGTCTCAACCTGAAACCGCAGCCGGCACTCAGCAGCCCCGTCCAAACGCACCTTTTGATGATGAGAAGGAGAGCTTGGATTCCAATAAAGTCAAGGAAGGGTCAAGCGACACTAGACATCCTGGTGGGCATGAGAATACTGGTGCTTCGGCACAGCCGCAGCAGCCCGAGCAACTCCAGGCGCCGCCGCGTCCAGGTCCAGGTTTGCCGCCTGTTGATCTGCCTCACAGAGTGCCTCCTCCCCATCCCTTCGGTCCTCGCTATCCCTTTCATCTCCTTCCACCTCGGTCCCATCACATCTTTCCCCATCACCACGCTCCTCCTCCACCGCCGCCACCGGTGCCTTCGTTCCAGACAGACCCGATTCATAATTCGTTCTGGCAGCCCCGTCATCATCATCCGTGGTCACGCGTCTCTCACCACCCACCACCTCCCGCACCACAGTCGCGACCATGGCAATTTGGGTGGGCTCCTGCCCCCAGGCCTGATTCCTACAATCAAACATCTGCGGCAGACACGTCTGGTTCCTCGCAAAATGGGACCGCTGCAAAGAAGTCGCTGTTTATCGGCAATGTGGGGTTCAACGTGACGGAGAAGATGATCAAAGATGTCTTTGCCTCACAAGGATTCATTGTTGAAGTACATTTACCACTTGACTGGCAAACCAGGAAGCATGCAGGCTTTGGGTACTTGTACTTCGCTTCAATTCACGCAGCCAAGGCAGCATTGGAAGCCTTGCAGGGGATTCTCATCGATGGGCATTCGATCAATCTCGAATTCAATGACCACATCCCCATCACAGATGTACAGACTTCGCGTGATAACGATCAGTCTACCTCTCGGCCTGATTCAAACAAAGCGGGCGCTATTCCTAACACTCCGGAGCTACCAGGTCCTCGACAACTTATTGATGACTCGACGGGGCCAAATCAGACCTCACGAGCTGGAAAAAAATCCGCTGAAACCTCGGCGCTGCTTGATCGGGATAATGAAGATTCAGAATTTTCTGCGCGGTATCCTTCTCTTATCCCAGAATCTAGCAGGCGGTCATCTCGCTCTAATGTTCCAACGTCTAGCCCTCTGCCTCACCTGAGTTTGGAGTCCGGCATGAGCCGCTTCCCACCAGTCTCCCAGTTGGATGCGCACATGGTGGCTAATCAGCGCCGGGGCACTGAGTCGGATTTTAGCCCACGTGCTTCGAATGGGGCCGGAAACACTGTTCCTCAGCGGTCTCCATTCCCAGATAAGTCGCGGTCCCGTCGAAGCCCGGAACACCGAAGACACGATAGTCGCCTGCTTCGTCGATCAAACACCATGATGCCTGCTCATCCAGCATCAAGGCTTGCGGGTCCTTTTGATCCAATGGCTCCTACGGAGACCCCCAGTGCAACCAGAGAGCTCAGGCGGCGGGCAACTGAGATCCACACTCTTCTATCTAACCCTCAGAACAACCAGTCGGCGCCTTCTTTAGGAAGTTCTTATCGTAACATGCCTGGAAGCTTCCCCGCTGGAGACGAGCGCCAACACCCAGTTTTGGACCGCAATTTGAGACATCCGTCTACCATTAGCCGCGTCGATGACTGTGTGGACACTCTTGTTAGCTTGGGGTACGGAGGTGCTGAAGAAGGCGGGCCTCAGAGACTCCAAGTCTATGCAGCCGCAGCGGATGGCAAGGTAGCTGATGCTATTGAAATGATTGAGGATGAGAGGAAGGTGTACTCCCAACGGCGATAATGATGATATGATTTCTTGTTCTTGTTCTTTTGGTGTTGGCTACAGCAGGTTTCGGGATATTGATGTTTAATTTTGCTCTTGTCTTCCTCTGAGCTAGGGTTGCTTCTATAGGGTACGGAAAGGTTAATTATATAGGTTTGTTTTGAATGCTCGATAATATATCTCTCGTTAAATGCATGCTTGATACTCTAGGTATAAAACGAAATTGTAGTAGTTTATCAATTTGTCCCTTTGAAGTTCGTAGCTGTACTATCTCAACTCCGCTTTTGGAACGGACCGAACACCGCGCCGATTCAACAGCGGACACCGTCAAAAGTCAAAACTACCTCCTCCGTTACAACGACCCCAATCCACTCCCCCAATCCAAGAAATGCAGACATGGCGACGCACCTTTGCCACGTCTGTCGCGAGGCTAAACCATAACCCCCCGACAACCGCAACCCGCCCCACGTTCCTCCGATGCGCGCAGCTCCTCCGCGAAAGCAAACACGGCGAGAAAAGCCAGCATGAGGATAAACAAATCGAAGTGAGGGGGTTGATCCGATCGGTGCGGAAACAGAAAAGGTTTGCTTTTGCAGAGATCTCGGATGGGTCGTCGTTGGAAGCGGTGCAGGCTATTTTGAAGCCGGAGCAGGCTGCGGAGTAGGATTCTTTCCCCGCGGAGTTTGTGTCTTTGTGGTTATTCGATACTAATTGATGGGGCTTTGATATAGACTATCGACTGGTGCAGCTGTTCAGTTATCTGGGTATTGGACGCCTTGCCCGCCGGGCAAGAGTCAGACCCATGAGCTTCAGACGACGGGCGTGAGTTGTGTGGGCGTGGCGGAGCCAGAGGTGAGCTATGTGCTATACGAGATGGCAGTTGTAAGCGTTGGCTAACAATTATGTTAACAGACCTATCCGATCCAAAAGAAATACCATTCTCCCGATTTCCTCCGTCAGATCCCCCATCTCCGTCTCCGAACGCCGTTCAACTCGCTCCTCTCGCGATTCCGGTCAGAATGCATACACCAGCTAGGGAATGTCTTTCGGGCCCATCCAGACGGGGCATTTACGCAGGTCCAACCACCATTGGTCACATCGTCCGATTGCGAGGGTGCCGGCGAGACATTCACGGTTCTACCGCGGGAAGCAATGGAATCAAAGGAGGAGAAACCCTTCTTCGGGGCGCCTAAGTACCTCACCGTGTCGTCGCAGCTTCATCTCGAGGCATACGCGGCAGAGCTGGGGAATGTGTGGACTCTGTCGCCTACGTTCCGGGCTGAGAAGAGCGATACTCCCCGTCATCTAAGCGAGTTCTACATGCTCGAGGCTGAGATGAATTTCATGTACAGTATGGATGAGTTGACGGATTCGGTCGAGCATATTCTTCGTGATTTGACTCGTCGACTGTACGATTCGCCTATTGGACAGGAGGTCCTATCTACGGAAAATGAAAGCTCATTGGGAGAGAGGTGGGATGGTTTGATGAACGGCCCGAAATGGCAGCGGATGACGTACACAGAGGCGATCCAGGCGCTGCAAGAAGCCGTCAAAGAACGTGGCGCATCGTTCGAATACCCGCCAGTATGGGAAGAGGGGCTGCAGCTGGAACACGAAAAGTACATCGTGGACGTGCTCAGCAAGGGTCGTCCAGTTTTCGTAACCGACTATCCCAAGACGGTTAAGCCGTTTTACATGCTCCCGTCTTCTCCTGACACAACCACTCCCGCGGAGACCGTCGCCTGCTTCGACCTTCTACTACCAGAAGTCAGTGAAGTCGCCGGGGGTTCCCTCCGCGAGCACCGCCTCGAAAACCTCGTTTCCAACATGCGCTCGAGCGGCCTAATCAAACCGCGCCCCTCTTTGCCGGAAGACTCGCCGGAGGCAACCAAAAAGTCGGCCAAGCAAAAGGAAAAAGAAAAGGAGCCGTTGTACCCGTACCTGTCGCCGGAAGAGGATCTCGGCCAACTACAGTGGTACGCCGACCTTCGCCAGTGGGGGACGGCGCCGCATGCCGGGTTTGGGTTGGGATTTGATCGGTTCCTGGGGTACTTGACGGG
The DNA here is from genome assembly GCF_001890805.1 of Aspergillus glaucus CBS 516.65. Classification (NCBI taxonomy): domain Eukaryota; kingdom Fungi; phylum Ascomycota; class Eurotiomycetes; order Eurotiales; family Aspergillaceae; genus Aspergillus; species Aspergillus glaucus. The sequence goes on along the minus strand of NW_019170459.1, from coordinate 1,102,533 downwards.
GGTGTCGAGTGTGCGGGATGTGGTGGCGTTTCCGCGGCACTTTAAGAGGGCGGATTGTTAGCGCTGTACAATAGCATGATTATGAAGTGTATGTATATTTTATGAATCTAAATCTCAACTTGTACATGTACAGGGGGTTTATAAACAGGTAAACAGACGACAAGTTAAGCTTAGCCGGTGAATGCCGACCTCAACCGCGGACACGAGCTTGGCATTACACTATGCAGACCCATTCATTTTTTTCCCTCCATTGACGTGAAGTCCCAGTAACCCGTAACCAGTACAGAACCAAATAGTTTATTAAAGTCTAATTCTGGAATTGTGCCTCGTGGTCCATGCTGAAATGGGTACTACGTGCCTAGGACCCTGAGTTCCCAAAGAGGTAACTCGGAAGTCGGCAGTCGCTAAACTGATATGGAGTACAGTAACAGGTTATACATAGTACGGTATTGTGAAAGTTCCACGTGGCAGTAAGCGGGGGCTGCTGGGCAATTAAACACAGACGAGACGGGAGGGAGAGTAAGGTTAATATGGTTGACACCGATCTGCGGGTTACTTTATTGTGTTGCTCCGCGGAGGACGGAGTATCCGTATGTACATTAGTGCATGTACAAGTACGGAGTACGTACTACTTGTACGTAGAAGTACAAGTATACGTACAAGCGCAGTAACTAATGCAATCCGATAAGCCTAGATATAAACACGGAGTACTCTTAGTCCTCCGTACTCTACCAGATCTGAGACAGCGGGGGCTCGCTAATCCAGGCGATAGGTAGGAGTCAAGTCGCCCCCCGTAGGTTACTCGGCATTTACTCGGCGGTAACTCTATTCTCGCTTGATCTTACCTATGCAGGACATTAGGTAATATTACGATACAGCGTGGAAATTGCCAAGATTTATTAGCACATAGATCAACCTTTTGGTAGCACGGCAAAAGGATGCATATGACTAGTGGCTTAATAATGTTACCACTAGGGGACTTAGGTGTCATACCCCGAAGCGGGGATGCTTGGCTCTGCAGCGCATTGACGCTTGGTATTTTTATTTGGATGTTCAGGGTGTCTTCTGTATTTTATGAGTACGGAGTGTGTTATTGCTATACTACTCCGTATGGGCGATAATGGCATGATCGACCGTCTCAGATTATGTGGAGATAAGCTCATGTAACGTTTCACAGAGTTGCATTGGTATGTATACAAGCATAGTAGTATATTGCAAGGGATATATTGTACAGAGTACTTGTACTTGTACAGATATTTGTACATGGACAGAACTGTTAAGTGTGTGAGTCGGCAGGGACCGCGAGATCCACCATCGCTACCCCACCAAATAGGCCGTTCGGATGATCGGATGCATATGCATGTACAAGTGTAAGTACAGCTTTGAGTAGTATTAAATAAAACAGCGTATAGTGTACAAGTATAAGTATTTGTACAGATACCCTGTAGTAACTACGGAACACGCTTCCGTGTGATATTAGATATGCTTATCCTGTGATATATGTGATCCTGTGATATGGCAATACAGTATTGTATCGGAGTATGTATGTAAATAAACTCCCACTAATTCCGGTGGGGCACACTTTGTTGGCGATACGCTTAATGTTATCCGCGCGCATCCGTTGGTTGGCGAATACGAGCATAAGGCTGTATGGGTACAGTATGTTGATGCCTATTCTACACTCCATCTACTAATATCGCTTATTTTAATATAAAATATAAAAATAAATATTTATTTAGTATTTATAATTATATTATTATGGAGTAATATATTTACGCTACCTGTACTATTCAGATAGAGTATCGTTTTGATGTACGGAGTACAGTCCGACAGAATTAAGCTTAAGCACTATTCGCGATCAGACCGCGTAATACGGTATCATAATAACATTATTATGAATAAGATCCACGATCTTGGAGGTATCTATATACAGTAATATCACATCCCATGGTTCGCCGGTGCCAACCAGACAAGTGTAGGTTAACTTGTTCTCGGCAGTGAGACAGACCCACCCTCCCTGCCTTCGTTTATTTGAGTCTGTTCGCTGGTCGGGCCTTATTTATTGCTGACTACACTAGCACCCCTCTTTGGTTTTCTTAGCTTGATTGTTTCTTTCTTTTTTTCTTTTTTAAATTTAAATTTTTAATTTTATTTATTTTATTTTTTTTTTTTAAATTATTCTTTATTCTTATCTACCTTTCCTCTGGATTCCTGTCTTACTTTCTTTTCCCTTTCCCTTTCTTTTTTTTTTTTCCTCTCCCCTCTTTTACCCCTTTGGTTTGACTGTGATTCTTCCCGTCAACCCCACCGACACAACAGACTCTCAGTAAGTTGCTCTCCTATACTCCTGTCCTCACTTCCAGATTAACATATATCTTTTAGCCTAACCTCAATCGATAGCAGAAAACACAGGAATGGAAACATATTACGGCCACGTCCGCACTCCCGCGGACGCCATCATCCTCTTCGAAGCATGTCGCATCGGCCTTCTTCCTCGCGTTCAGCGTCGACTCTCCGAAAAAGAACGTCAATCCATCAGATCCGGCTCCGTCTTTGTATGGGATGAGCGCGAAGCAGGCATGCGACGATGGACAGACGGCAAATCATGGAGCGCAAGTCGTGTCTCAGGCAGTTTCCTGACATATCGTGAAATGGAAGGCAAGCGGGGAGGTGGTGGTAACAATGTCGCGCAGTCCGCCTCCAGAGCCGGCAAAACACCAGAAAGCACACGGGGAAGCGATGACGATCGGGGAGAAGGCCCCGATGAAGGCCCGGATGGTTATCGATATAAACCCGACGGTCTGATGAAGCAGTCCTTCAGCATTACTACCTCCGCCGGTCAACACCTCCATCTCATCAGCTACTACTCCCGATCACATCCTGCCGCCGCCAACCTTCAACAACCATCGTCAGATCCCGCCCTGCGACATGTCCGACCACAAAAGGGTCTCTATCCCGAATCGACCGTCAATGACCAACAGAACTTGCCCGTCGTCACGCGAGGCCCCATGCCCGGTGCTGCATATACAATCTCTCCACATCCTATGGGCGGGTATCCGCGTCATGGTGCTAGTCATCCGCAGTCATATACTCCGCCATATGCATGGCCCCCAACGCCGATGGGCACTCCCCCGGCTATGCCAGTCGCTTATGGTCCCAGTCCCTCGTATCTTCCCCCAGTAACGACTGCCAATGGTCATGTAGCATATGCACAGCCACATCACTCGTTACCGCCGCCCTCAACACAGTCCGGTCTTCCTCATCATTACGAACGGCCCGTCCACCATCATCCGCCTCATCACCAAATGGAAACCGCACTGCCTCCTAATGTGCCGGTTACTGGACCACAATCCATGCCTGTCTTCCCTAGTCGTTCTCCGCGGCTAGTCGACGATGCACATCAACGCAGCCCTTCGGGGTACGGAGCTGTCACGAGCGTCTCTCCCCGGATTCAGTCGCATCACGCCCCGCAACACGGTCTAGCACCAAGACCCGTGAGTCCGCGGTTACTGAAGCAGCCCCCGACGACACTACCCCTGGCCAGCCCAAACCCACCACCAAGAACAGCAGAAGCAAGTACAGGCACAACGGTACCCAGTATCGAAGCGCTAGTCAACGGCGCCCCTCCAGGTCCCTTGCCCGCCATCACACCTGCATCGGGGAGCCCTCACGGAGCTGGTATCCGCGCAGAAGGGCCACGGGATATTCCCAGCGACAAGATTGGTTTTGGAGGAGAGGACATGCGAGCACTGCGACAGTTGGATCGAGTGTTCACCGCCTAATTGACCACCTTCCCTCTCTTTTCTCTTGTCCTTTCATTGCATATTCAGCGTTATCCGCATTATGGAGAATGTCTTACGATTGATTTCTTTGATTGTTGATTGCTGGTCGTTGATTGTTGGTTCGGGCAGGATCCGGCGTTGTACAGAGGTGCATTACTTTACTATAGCATGGGTCGGATCATTTGCATCCTGTGGTGTTTGTTATTATTTAGTTAACCTGAATATGCATGATGAATCAGTATTTTTCTTGGGTTCGATTATTCCTGTGTGTATTAAGCTTCAAGAGTAACTACATTGTTGATTGCACTATATTTGAAATGGTCTTTGATGCCTTATTCCCCTTCTTCAACACAGAAACACATCGACGGCATGCTACCTGTCCTGGTCAGCGCCCGTGGCTTGACCCGTCCATCAAGCTGTCAAAGAAAACGATTCGATCAAGTTGCTGATGCCTTGTTGAAGGAGGTTAAGCTCACTCATCCGGACGGGGCCCGCGGAATCCGCAACCGCATCAGCATGCAAGTCATGCCACTGCGGAAAAGACAATGCTCGCGGCCGCGGGATCCGATCATAGCCACAAGAGTCGGTTATATAGATTGGATCCGAGTTGACACTTCCCAAAGTATACCAAACCATGCCACCCGCTACTGTCTCAAAATACGAATTTGGTGGCCTGTGAGTGTTCTGATATCCAATTGAAAACACTCGTTGCTAACATTATAAGCTGGGCCACCATCGCTATCACATTTGGCCTCCCAGTCTTGCTTTTTGTTTTCGCTGTCACCTGCAATGACCTGACTGGATGTCCGGTGCCGTCATTGGTACAGTCCAAACGTCTCTCTTGGGAGACTCTTCAAGTGGAAACAGGATGGCGAGACGGGATTTGGCTTTTTCCTAGTCCCAGTGTATTCGTTGTCGTGCTTGCCTACTACATGCTCAACATGGCCCTCTGGAGAATGCTTCCTGCTCAAGAAGTGTATGGTACGAAGCTAGTTCATCATGACCGCCCATTGAAATATCGACTAAACGGTAAGTGACCTTTACCAGGGTATTTCACTGTGCTAAATCTTTCAGCTTTCACAACAAGCTTGGTTCACCTGATTATTTGCGGAATCGGGACTTATAGTCAGGGTGCGAACTTCATCGTTTGGACATATATCACCGACCATTATGTGGAGATTTTGACGGCCAACATGGTTATTAGCTTTACTGCGTCACTCTATCTCTATATCCACAGCCTTGGCGTCGATTGCAGTTACCCCAACCCTGAGCTTCGCGAATTAGCCCCCGCTGGTCATACGGATAATCAGTTCTATGACTTTTTCATCGGCCGAGAGCTCAACCCTCGAGTCGCCTTGCCTTTTTTTGGTGAAGTGGACCTCAAAAGCTGGTTTGGGATGCGCCCAGGCCTGACAGGCTGGATGTTATTGGATTTGGCTTTCATGGCAAAACAATATCGCAGCTATGGCTATGTCTCCAGCAGCATGATCTTTGTCACTTCGATACAATCTTACTATGTACTTGAGGGGCAGTACAACGAAGCTGGTTTCCTAACCATGAGGGATATCACCACGGATGGCCTGGGTTTCATGCTCACTTTCGGTGATCTTGTCTGGGTGCCATTTCTCTATTCGACACAGTGCCGCTATCTCTCGGTTTACCCCGCGCCTCTGAGCTGGACACAAATGGTCATCACGAGTGTATGTTTTGTCCTTGGACTGTACATATTCCGTGCCTCCAACTCGCAGAAGATTATCTTCCGCACACGACCCAACGATCCTCGCGTGGCTCATTTATCCCATATACAGACCAAACGCGGCACAAAACTACTCACAGCCGGTTGGTGGGGAATGTCACGCCATATTAATTATCTTGGTGATTGGCTGCAATCTTTTCCATTCTGCCTCGCGACTGGACTCGCGGGATATACGATCATTCCTGCGGGGAATGCTGTGGCAGCGGAGGCCTTTCAAATGCTGGACGGACGCCAGGTTTTGCAAGGTCCTGCGAGAGGCTGGGGTATGTTGTTCACGTATCTTTATGCCGTCTACTTTGCTGTATTGTTGGTGCATAGGGAGAAAAGGGATGATGCGTTTTGTTCAGAGAAGTATGGGGAAGATTGGCAGAGATATAGGAAGATTGTGAGGTGGAGGATTGTGCCAGGGGTGTATTAAACAACCATTTTTAGACATGAGCTTTGGATGTGATTGATTTATCTCCATTGTTACGACATCTTCAACGGATGTTAATGGTTAGCCTTGCTTCGTCGAATTGAAGAAACCACATCAACGGTTATAATAGGTAATAGAGCCTATTCCTGGGATAGGGCTCGGCGTGGAAGAGGCTTGGGGTCTCAATGCAGAGACTGATGATTTGTTCTTTGCCAATAATACGATGTTTGGCTTTTTTTTTTTTTTTTTTTTTTTTTTTTTAATGCGGAGGAATAATGTATTTCTTTTCCTGGTCTGTCGTTGTGCGATTGTGTTTATTGTCCGCCTGCTTTTCTGAAAATATTGAGAGGATTCGTTGTCTTCATTATTACAGTGCTAAGCAAAAGTTCTCACAGAACTGTTGTACAGATACTAGACATTATTAATTAGGTATATCATAGCCTACCAATCCAGACGATAAAACAACCAGCGCACGGTATAACAAATATACCAACTCCTAAACCCGCTGCCTCTCCTCAACCTCCTTAAAAACCTCATCCACAAAATCCTCCGCACTACTGTTATCCAAAAACGGATTCCTAGCCACAGTCCCACTAGACTGACTGTCCCTCTCCGCAGCGGTAACCTCAACCCCGTCATCTTTCTTGATATTCTCCATCTCAACCTCTTTCTCCCGTTTCTTATGTTTGGTCATGGGCAAATGAAGTCGACCAATCCATTTATCCATCAGACTTTTCTTGCCTAGGGGAGTATCGCTGGCGAGTGCGGTTTCGATTTCCATGCGCTGCGCGATGATTGCTTTGTCTTCATTTATCTCGCAGAGGCCGACGATGTTGAATAGTATTATGAGTAGTATCGCGGGTGTGAAGCCTAGGCCGTATATCCACCCTGGGTGCACGCTGTAGCGGAGGGGTGAGATATTCCAGTCCCAGGCTGAGGCGATGTCGTAGGCGATTTTGATGAGGAGCAGGATGATCGCGATGAGGTATTGGGATGGTGCGCCTTGGATGTAGAACATGGCTTGTCTTCCCCATGCTCCTCTTCTGGTACCGGAAATAGGTTTCGGTATGTACCGATAAACACTATGCTCAAGGCTATAGCAGATAACAGCAACCGCGACTAGGGCCATAAACCCTGCTGCTTTGAAGCGGGAGTCTGTGGCGAAGGGTTTCGCGCGGTCTAGGGTTTGCGAGGGACTTCGTTGGAGTTCGATGCTATCCCAGCTGCGCGGGACGGCAAGGAAGAAGTTGATAAACGCGAAGACGTAGAATACGAGCGGGATATATAGCTCTTGTGCTTCGCGGGTGGACTTTTGCGTAAAGGCGTAGGGGTCGCGGGATGTAATTTGGCGGTATTGAAAGCTTGCCCTACATCACCCCCGTTAGTATCATCAATCGATAAAGTGTACAAAGAAAGGAAAAAATACCAATGCCGCACACCCTCCCAAACCGCCGCCATCATAACTGGCGTCAAAAGCGTATAAAAAATACTCTGAATAACCAACGGCGAACTCTGCACATGGTCCCGATCCACATCAATACTCATAAACGCCCCCACAGCCCCAATCACACTCAACCCAATCAACCAATACCACTTCCACCGCCTCCCAACAGGCATCCAGCGTTTATCAATCGGCAAATTCAAATTCAACCTGAGCCTCCTCTCAAAATCATCCGCCGGCGGCGGCAAATACCTTCGTCCATGCTTCCTCAACCCAACTAAATTGAATATAATCGAGATAGCAAACAGTAAGGCGAACCCCATTCCCACACCCGCACGGCGGCCGATATCATGGATAGGCGCGTAGCAGGAAGTACCATTGATGAAGGAGCCGTTGTTAGCGAACATGGAGGGGCGGAAGTGCTGGAAGGCGAGGTAGCAGTCTGTGCCGTTGGAGAGGGTGCCGTTTGTGTAGAGGGTGTAGTTGTAGTGGTCGAGGGCGGTGCGGTTGAAGTGGATTTCGTTGATTATTACGTCTGTTGCGTTGTGGCCGGGCATGAAGGGGGCGACGGCCCTAATGTATAGGAGCGGCATTTTGTGTGCCGCTGGGGCTTGTCAATTGGCAATATACAGGGGTTCTGGATGGGGAGAGATGGGAATTGAGAAGAAGACATTTTTGTTATGGTGATGGGCGGAATGGCCGGAGGTGATGTGGTATTGAGAGTCGATGATGTAGACATTCGGCGGAGGGTGATGTTATGGTGATTGCGCTGCATATTGGTATGGTTTCGAGTCTCCTTTTGTCGGCAGGTACTGCTCTGATAATTAAGAAGCACAGTACTAATGTAGATGGAGAGATGTTGATGTAGAGAGGTGGTAGAGTATTACCGAATTCGGACGAAGAGGGAATGTTGTATATTAGTCATCCGCATGCCATGCCCTAGTTAACTAACTTAACTAGTACGCTGTATAACGGACTGAAGTGAAAATGGAGAGAAATCCACAGAACAAGAAAGATAAGGAAGAAAAGAAAGAAAATAATATGGACAGTGAGGGGGGCAACCTCATAGTGGATTGTATGATGAGTAGTATCTTGACATATCCGGGTAGACTTATACCTTCTGTAGGTGCATAGTAGAGAGTGTAATCAGATAGATGTAAGTTTATTATTCATGAACCATTTCTGTAAGCCATGGAAGCTAACTAACATATAGATGTGAGCGAAATCATCTTAACAACGCGATACCATCTTAAACATTTCACTACACGGAACATTGCAAAATGTTGCACAACCGGCAATGAGCAGCATCATGATCAGGCCCATACATGTTATCACTGGCCGCATTTTAATCACCCACATACAGCACGATAATCAACTGGAACATATTCTCATGAAGTACCAAGTCTGTCGAGTATTTCTAGTAACCCAACCAATTGAATGCATGTCTCCGAGAACCATCCCGCAACAGCGCTGCATATAAGTTACAGGTGAAGGTAGGCACATGACTGTTGACATGACAGATGGAGCGCTGAGGCTGCTTTATTTGAGAGTGGTCATAAAATCGTTTCCATGCTTGATGCCAGTCGCTAGTCATACCTCGGTTCATCTGAGATAATCTTGGAATGATCTGTTCCTTGCAAATGACATGAGTCCAGTAAAATTTCAAAAGAGCACTGGGAATGTATCCGTAGATCCCTGTTTGGTGTGTGTCTCACACATAGCCGATCAAATTAGTCAAATCGCGCCGGAACTGTGAAGCAAGCGCATTGTGTGGTATTGAGAAACGACAAATCATTTCATGCAAAGTCGTCCAGGGTACCTGGGATGCCGCTTCGGATCGAACGCATTCCATGAATGTAAATTCTGAGTTCCCATGTGAGACCTGTCTGTCATGAACCCCCGCCCTGCTGATGCTCTGTAGTATTATCGTCGATGTATCGATCAAGGAGGATGCGGACCGGCATGCCAGATCGTCATCTCTGAGTTCGCGACTATATTTTTGAGTTCGTGGAGGATCATCGATACATCTATCATCATCAATCAGCTATCCAATTAAAGCAGCGTAAGAGTCACATGGTCTTACCCAAAGGTGGCATGTTCTCAGATCTAGCTCCATGACACCATGGGCCAGTCGGTGCCACCAGATTGTAAATCGATATATCGATTGCGACAAAGACAAACCATTGATTCCGTTCCAAACCAACTTCTTCTCTCCAGGATGTGAGTTATTGAAAGACCTTTTAACGCCGTCAGCCGTGCAGATCTCCCGTTCAGCTGAGAACAAGCCCGCAGCATGACTCTCAGGAATGACGACCTGTCAGAACCATGGGAGAAATATTCCAGAAGAAAGATTTTATCTCCTGCGTTGAAGCTTTTAGTCATAATGTCTTGGATGTTAGAATAGAGAACTCCGTACAAGGTACGGAGTGAGCGAGATGACTTGCATTCAGCTCGAACACGGCGGGCGGACCTGTCATGTGATCTACGGGGCATACAGAGTATACGCACTGGGTACATCTGCGGTGAGTTGGCAGAAGTTATGGTTAACTATGGATGAATCAACGAGCCGCTATTAGAAATCACCCGTTCGACACGGCAGTGAATGTGATGCATGGAGAGCTCAGACCATCTGGACGACAAAGAAGCGGGATATTACCCTGCCCCTGATCCTGCGGGATCTTGATCTTTCCCATTTGTACAATAATACTCCAGGTACTCCGGAGGAGTATTGGATAAATAGATATATCACTATGCGTTCTACTAGGACAGTTAGGCATGTCAGTGTATGGGGATAGCTGTACGGAATGAAACCCCCCTTGAATGCATCTACAAACCCCGGAAAGCATCCGATCAGCCAGTAAGAGACGAGCAGTTATAATCATGATGATCGCAGTGCATCTTTACTTACAGCCCGTACCGAACGGTAATTACAGGCAGTGATCGCCCCCGGATCAGTTTCCATGCTGGGTGATAATCGACACGAGGGGGGTCATGTGGTCTGGCGGGGTTGCCATCACTCTCTCCATAACACAACAAGTATGTACAGATTATACAACAAACAGAGTATGGCAGAGCATGGCAGAGCATGGCAAAGAGACATGATTATTAAGAATCAATTACTTTGTGTAGGACAATAACTCAAACACCCCGTACGATCTGGTTCGGGAAGACCCTCCCGCTGTCACGGACCAAATACGGTAACAAAGTAAAACCCTTATTCCCATCAAGGTATATGCTTGTAGTATGCTGGCCTCTGATCCGGAGTGCATACCGTTACACCGCTAGTGACGTTGATTGCGATATTTCTTTTGTTTCTTTATTGATGTGCTTGCATGGAATGATATGGACTCTAGTATGGGCGTATGAACATTCCAGGTAGACTCAGACGGTTTCTGCCGATAATACCACCATTAACCCGATTCAACTAGTCGATCATGGTTAAGTACGGTATGATACTGTACGGTACTGTGCGATACTGTACTATACCATGTACGGTACAAAAAGCTTGGACCGGGATGCATTGCCCGATTGAGCGGCAGAGCACAGGGCAGATGATGACAATTCTTCCTTTCACACTGGACAATAGTTCTACGGATATTTGCATTGATCGTAGCTATGGAATGTACAAGTACTCTGTACAGCTGGCAACCCGATGTCCGTGCTAGTAAAAGATCGATCCACTTCCCCAGATATAGACAAGTACGGTGTGGTCTGTACATGTTGAGGTCATACCGAGGCATACTCGTATATATGGAGTACTCCGTAGTGCATGGGCCTAACTCTATGAAACACACACACCCCGCACTGCCCAAATGAGAGTGGGATGGATTGGTTCTCTTATAGTCAAAACTCAGTTCGACCTGCATTCTTACAGTAGCCTCGTATTGCGTACTCGACCCGTGCATCTGGGCATATTTGCTTTTTTTTGTCTCTTTAGGCCACAGTCCTCGCTTATTCTGAGCACAAATCAAACAAGAGTATCCTGTAATCTGTATTCTGGTAATAGACAACAGAGTTTTGGGAGGGGACACACTTATACATACCTGTACAAGTACAGAGTAATAATTATTCATTGCATTAGTTTGGTTTTTTCGGGCTGACGACGGCTCCAAAAGAGTTGTTAATCTTGCCACTTGATTGGTGTATTCAGAACTGCTGCTGCTGCGCTGGGTATATGTACTGATCTCCTCTCCTTTCTTTCAATTACTATTGCTGGAACTACAACAGTACTGCTACTATATACGGAGTCCTGCTGTGATATTATCCTGGTTATATACAGAATGATTGCGTGTTATTGAGATCTTAGTCCCGTTCCCCCTCCCTCTACTCTGACACACACACTCTCTCTCTCTTCTCACCCGCCAATATCCTATCCTCCTACACTCCCGGGAAGTCAGTTCTTCTGGCTGACATTTTTTTTCTTTTCTTTTTCCTTCTCTATATTTGATTTTTGTTATTATTATCTTTATTTTAACAACGCAAGATGTCCTTGTTATCCATGCAAAGTGGTTTCATTCTCCCTCAACAACAACAACAACAACAACAACAACAAGAAGACCGTCGCGACTCCAATACCACCTCCACCACAACAGACGACGCCTTTTCTCATCGCACCAGTATCAGTACCGATGATGACTCTCCTCGTTCCTGGGATGGTGAAACCTCTCCTCCTCCAAGCACAACAACGACGGCTCCCCCTGTCAGCGCGCCATCCCAGTCGGTAGTCGAATACACCCCCACCGCTGCGGCAAAACCTTTTACCTTTGGTCTGATCGCTGCCCATCACCACCATCAGCTGAACCAACAAATACACCACCACCGCCAACAACAACAAATTCAGCCTCACCAGTCGCACATCTTCGATCTCGATCCTTCTTCCTCCATGGATGCTGTGATTCCCAAGATTGAAGAAGTCGACGAGGTGGATGTCTCTCACCACACCGCTCCAACCACCAACTCTTCGCTGACTACGCATCAACCACCGGGCGCTCCCGTTCATGTTCCACGGAAACGGGGTCGTCCTCGCAAACATCCTCTGCCAGTGCCGGGTGGGCAGGTCAAGATCACAAAAGGTCGTTCCAAGACAGGTTGTGTCACTTGCAGGCGACGCAAGAAGAAATGCGATGAGACCAAACCAGCGTAAATATTTCCTTTGCCTGCCCCTCCCCCCCCTTACTTCACCCCGCCAGTACTCTATTTCCCCGGGTTTGAAACTGATAAGAATTCTCCGATTATAGGTGTTTGAATTGTCAGAAGAATGCTGTCGTCTGCGAAGGGTATCCTCCCAAGGAGATTTGGAAGAGTGGGAGACAAAAATTGGAGGATGGTAGGTCCCGGGCGCCAACCGGAATGGAGTCTTTACCTGATGGTTTTTTCTCTTTAGCCGCCCGGGTCCATTCCAACTCATTCATTCCTCGTGGTCTCCCAATCCTTATCGATGGTGTCGAAACCGAAATCGATCGTCGCTTCCTCGATCACTTCGTCTTTGGGTTCAGTCGCGTTCTGACCCTCATCAACGATGATTCCAATCCCTTCAAAGAAATCCTCCTCCCCATGGCCACACAACATCGCGGTCTCATGCATTCGCTCATGTGTCTCGCCGGTTCGCATTTGTCTGTTCTCGACCCTGAGCCGATGCTGAAGGAGCGCAAATACTACCATTTCCATCGAGCGATTCGCGACCTGAAAGACAACATCACAGCCTCATCCAAAGCGAGAGCATCATCATCCGAGGGCGAATCTGATCTCCTGGTCGAGGATCCCATCATTGCGTCCACCATTGCGCTCAGTTTGAATACCATTTGTGAAGGAGAGACCAATGGCGAGTACCGACCGCACATGGACGCCGCCCGATACCTACTGGTGACACAACGACCGCGCAACGAGAAGTTCCGGCAATTCATCGTCGAATTCTTCCAGTACCATGATGTCTCGAATGCCATCACCTCCCTGGACCGACGGCCAGCCCATCTGAATGGCGATTTGCGACTGCCCGACTTTGTTCCTCATGCGCAGGCGGGGATGTTCCTGGGTGTGTTTGATGGCTTGTTCAACTACATCTCCGAGGTCACGCGGTTACGGGACCGGATTCGGCAGCGACACCAGGAAGGCTACGAGCCTGCCGTCGACTATGAAATCCTGAGCGACGCCGTTTCGATCGACTCGGCCATCCGCGTTTGGGAGACCTCGCATATCCCCGACACGGCCAACTGGTACCTGGCACAGCTGTATCGACAATCGACATGGGTGTACCTCTATCGAACGATCCGGCCTTCACGACCAAGCGACAAAATAGCGCAGGTGGTCGATGATGGTTTGGCCTACTTGGACCAGTTGCCGCAAGATGCTGGAGCATACAGTATTGTGCTGATGCCACTGTTCCTGTTGGGATGCTCCGCGTTCGTCCCACATCAACGCGAACGGATCAAGAATGGATTCGATACTCTCAAAGCCTACTCCAACCTCCGCAATATCGATCAGGCCTTGCTGGTAGTCCAGCGAGTGTGGGGGGTGATGGACACCAACATCGACGAGAGTTGGGACTGGGAGAAGATCATCAAGGATATGAATATGGATTTCCTCATCACTTGATCTTCACTTGTCCCATCTTTTTTATTTCTATTTTATATATTTTCCTCTTTTATTACCCATTTACTTGCATTTATTTTGATTGATTCCTTGATTCCCCTTTGCATGTCATGTTCTATGTTTGTATGATATTGTCTTTGATTTTCTTGCTTCTCTTCTACATCATCACTTTTTTATATCCCCTTTTAGCACATGGTATCAGGCGTTGCAATTTCGGTTGGCAGGACTGGAGGCAGGCAACGGGAACCAGGACCTGAGAAAACAGGATATCTTTTTGACATGGCGTCTTAACGTGTTGGCGATTATGGTTGGACATGGACATACAGCAATCAGAACAGTACAAAACGCATATTTTTTTTTTTTTTTTTTTTTTTTGTATTTATCTATGTTCATGGTATATGAGGTATGGCTATATTGAATTTGGAGTATGGTCTTGTATTGTATTGTTTAGCATGAATCTGTATATCTATGTCTTTGATATCTATCCTTCTAGGTCGTGGTGTATAGTTCCGTAGTCGTCCCCGTCTAGTCGTGAATAATCATTGGTCCTAGGGCCTGTGTATTTCCTGTAAACCATTAGCACTCAACCATTGACCACAGAATGAACAGACTTACCCCCTCGCAGAAACCCGCCACCAAATCAGCGCAAAAGCAGCAATAAACGCACCCACACAAATCCCATAATTCCTAGAACTCGTCAGCACCGCCTCCCCCCAAACGAAGATCGAGATCGAGATCAAAGATCGAAAACAAGATAACATAAAAAAAAAAAAAAAAAAAAAAAAAAAAAAAAAAAAAAAAAAAACATACATGTTAGCCCCCGTAACAGGCACCCTCATCGGCAAAAACAACACCGCACTAATCCCCACCACCCAACTCACCGACACCCCATTAACAACACCCCCCCATCTTCCCAGCGAGAAAGGCCCGGGCACAAACTCCACCTGCTCCCTGTAGAACCGGTGCGCGAAGATCACGGAGACATACGAGAGGTCGAGCGCGGGCGCTGTGATGCTGAAGATCGCGGTGGCGGTTTGGGTGGAGCCGATGGCGATTGTGTTGAGGGCTATGCTGGATGCTACGACGAACCAGACGGCGTTGAGGGGGGTGTGGGTTTTTGGGTGGACTTTTGAGAGGGTTCTGTTTTTATGTTGCGCGTCAGTGCTTGTCCTGCTTCTGCTATTGTTGATGAATGGGGAGAGGGGGAAGGGCCGTACGAGGAAAATGGTAATGCGTCGTCACGGGCAAAGGCATACGCCATTCGTGTATCAGCTAACATGGCCGAACAACCAGTGAAGAACTGCACGAGCGTCGCTAGTCCCCACATAATCGTGCCTCCGGTTTTCCCACCTGCATTGAGGAAGATCTGTGCTGCGGGGAGACCAGTTGGCGTGTTTAGAATATCATCAAGATCAGTCACGCAGAAGCATAGACAGACGGTTAACATCCAGCCCATTGCGCCGGAGACTAGGACGGCGGTTTGGATGGCGAGGGGACCTAAGGAGGCTGCGTTGTGGGTTTCTTCAGACATACTTTATTCTTGGTTAACAGATGGGAATAGGGAATTGGGGGTAGGGTGGTTACTGTGTCGTCCCGTCATAGTCTGTCATTGTCCATGCGACGGCGAGGAAACCCAGGAAGAAGGAGAATATCTTGGAGCCCCATCCTGAGCCGTCTGTGAAGTGGGTGAATACCCAGCTGGCTGGTTGTTTGTCTGGGGTGGCATATATGAGAACGAAGCAGATGGCGATTGTTGCGGAGACTGTCTGTGTTAGTGTTTCATGCATGTTGTATAGGGTTTGGTAGCGGCGTACTGTTTATCGGCGCAAACCAGAGGATTATCCGGTGCAGGGTCTTTGTTGTCAACGAGCTAATCACGCCCAGGATACACAAGAGGACAATAGATAATATAACGGTTTGCAGCGCGGTCCTGAAACCGGTCAGTCGCGCTCAAATAGGGCAAATATAGGAAGCATACGGCTCATAAGAATACCTTCCCTCCACCATATCCGACCTCATACTCACCCCAGCCAAAACCATCTGACTAACTGTATACGCCACACTCGACACCCCCGCCGTCTGCCCCAGCAAATTACACCACCCCTGCACCCACGAAAAAACAGGCACCTTCTCCTCCGGCACCACAAACTTGGTCACAAAATACATTCCCCCAGCCGTAGGATACGCCGACACAAGTTCCGCCACAGAACTGCCAATGCACATCGCCATGCAGGAGCCCAGGAACCAGCACCAGACGGCTGTTGCTGGGCCGCCGGATGCGAGGGGGGCGCCGAAGGTTGCAGGGACGGAGCCTAGGACACCGAGGATGGAGATGGCGTAGGAGATTGTGGAGTATTTGGAGAATTCGCGGCGGAGTTCTTGTTTGTAGCCGATGCGGGCTAGGAGGAGGGTGTCTGAGTCTGAGGGTTGGGGCATTTTGGGGTTTTCTGGGTATGTTAGACTTGTATAGCATATGGGGTGTCGGTGCATACTGTACTTTGGATGAATAGACGGTGGGTAGACTACGGAATGGCTTTTACGAGGCATTCATGTCCCGATACGAACAATGGATTGA
Source organism: Aspergillus glaucus CBS 516.65 (assembly GCF_001890805.1). Taxonomy (NCBI): domain Eukaryota; kingdom Fungi; phylum Ascomycota; class Eurotiomycetes; order Eurotiales; family Aspergillaceae; genus Aspergillus; species Aspergillus glaucus. The sequence continues at coordinate 1,085,976 of NW_019170459.1, read as the reverse complement.
CATTTACTCGAGAACAATCAAAAGAGGAGAAGAGAAGGACCGTCAGAGCAAAAAATGAGGATCGCAAACAGAACTGGCAGATGGTGGCATGAGCGCTTACAGGCTCCGCTTATCGGAGCAACGTTGATAAGATCTGCAGTTTTATGTGCAAGTATGCAGAAACTGGACGAGAGATAGTCCTGTCATACCGGTTCTTGATTGATTGCTTTTGTTCGAATGGGGAATGCAGAGGCCGGGGTATGTCCCGAGAATCATGTCATATTGCGAATGTCCGAGGATTTATGCCAGCAGTGGTCAGACAAGTGAATAACTAGTTGAAGTGATGAATTAGATATCTTGTTCTATCTCTATCACTGTCTTGCGATGTTTTTTTTTTTTTTTTTTTCGACATTCGACCGTCCCCGATGTTTGTTTACTCGGAACTATTTCGCTATCAATCGTCAGGGGTAGAATACCAGCACCACAACGCCACCTCATATTCTTCAATTTCTTTTGCAGGAAACAGACAAGTCAATAATACCCCCGAAAACTGACACTATAAAGACATAAAAATCCGTATCAGTTAGCAATGCCCTGAACAACTCATAGATGACCGCCCGGAGCCACATAAATCCGCCCCGAGTTGAGTTAGGTGGTCAGTTGGTGATAACTTCAACTCCTCGACCAGTTCCTGCCTGCTGGGCATTTTTCTGTCTGGTTATTTTTCAGACGGCTCCAGTCAGTGCCTACCGATGGTACAGTGTTGATTGTACAGGATTCGAATTCCCCCCTCCACTGCCCGCCGCGTTATGAAGCACCATGGCGGATAATCCGATGTATCAATACTATGGCCAGGCCGCCGCGCCTGGCGAGGACCCCTCGAATCCCAATCGTCAACAATACCCTTCTCCTTACCCTCCTCCCTCTTATGCCCCCGGAAGCATTCCTCCTCAGCCCGGCTACGGCTCGCCTGCTCCGAATCAGTGGGCCCCTTCCGCCTATGGCTCTCCGGCTCCTCAACCACAACAGCAACAGCAATACCCAGTCCCACAACAACCTACGAGCATCGCCCCTACTCCCCAATTCGCCTATGCAGGGTCACCAGCGCCAATGGGAACTGCACCTGCCGAGCCGAACATGGCGGGGTTGTCGTCGCAAATGAGCGGGTTGGGTATCATGGGAGACGGGGCTCCCCGGGCACAGAAGAAGAAACATCGACATGCGCACCATGATATTGGTGGCCCATCAGCCGCAGCTCCTGCGCCAGTCACCGGAGAGCCAGCGTCGCAGTTCCTGAATACCGGTTTGAACCAGGCCCCGCGGGCCGAGTCGCCAGCTGTCGCTCCTCAGGCCATGGCCGGCCCCAGTCCAGGCATGATCCCCCAGCCTGGGATCCCGGGCACTATGGGCGGTGGTTCTGTGCCTACTCAAGGAAAGGTCGATCCGGAGCAAATTCCCAGTGTGCCCCGGGCCCGCGACATCTACACGCAGTACTACTACAACCAGGTGTATCCGACGATGGAATGGCACAACCCTCCTCCGGCTGCAGTCCCGTTTTTCGCCCACGACCAAGGCAATTCGTCTCCCAAGTACGCTCGCTTGACGCTCAATAATATCCCGACCACCTCCAACTTCCTCGCTTCTACGGGTTTACCTCTGGGTATGGTCCTGCAGCCATTGGCGCGCTTGAGCCCGGGAGAACAAGAGATACCTGTGTTGGACTTTGGGGACGTCGGTCCTCCGCGGTGCCGGAGATGCAGAGCCTACATTAATCCTTTCATGACATTCAAATCGGGAGGAAACAAATATGTCTGCAACATGTGCACCTTCCCGAACGATGTACCGCCGGAGTACTTTGCCCCAATTGATCAAACGGGAGCACGTATCGACCGTATGCAGCGGCCGGAGTTGATGATGGGTACAGTGGAGTTTTTGGTCCCGAAGGAATACTGGAATAAGGAGCCTGTTGGTTTGCAGTGGTTGTTTTTGATTGATGTCAGTCAAGACGCCATCAACCGGGGGGTCTTGAAGGGAACTTGCAGGGGTATCTTGGAGGCTCTTTATGGCGAGGACAACCAGGAGAACCCGGAGGATGAACCAGTGCGGAGGATACCTGAAGGGTCGAAAGTCGGTATTGTCACTTTTGATCGTGAAGTGCAGTTCTATAATCTCAGTGTATGTTTTCGCCCCTGTGATCGCTGGTGTAGCGACGATGTTGACTCTTCAGGCACAACTTGATCAAGCGCAGATGATGGTTATGACCGACCTCGAAGAACCTTTTGTTCCTCTCAGCGAAGGGCTCTTCGTTGACCCCTACGAGTCCAAGTGGGTGATGATCTATACGAGACGAGGGTGATGATGGCTAATACTGATTAGGGATGTGGTTTCCTCTCTCCTGCAACGAATCCCGACCATGTTCTCCCACGTTAAGAACCCCGAACCTGCGGTGCTTCCTGCCCTGAACGCTGCACTGTCAGCTCTGCAGGCCACCGGCGGAAAGGTCGTTTGCTCAGTGGCGAGCCTGCCAACCGCAAGCCCCGGGAAACTTGTCATGAGAGAAGACCCGAAGCTGCACGGCACGGACGCAGAGAAGAAACTGTTCAACACGGAACACCAGGATTGGAAGAAGACTGGCTCCAAACTGGCCGAGGCTGGGATTGGAGTGGACATGTTCATCGCAGCACCTGGTGGCGTCTATATGGATGTTGCCACCATGGGTGAGTTGGCCCTTCGCAAGCGCCAAGTTATGAAGGCAACTAACGTCGTGAATAGGCTACGTTTCCGGTGTCACTGGCGGAGAGACATTCTTCTATCCGAACTTCCATTCCCCCAGAGATCTGCTGAAGCTATCGAAGGAACTGGCACATGCTGTCACCCGTGAGACCGGGTACCAAGCGTTGATGAAGGTCCGATGCTCGAACGGTCTCCAGGTTTCGAACTACCACGGAAACTTCTTGCAACACACGTTTGGCGCGGACTTGGAGATTGGTAGCATTGACGCGGACAAGGCGCTTGGCGTGTTGTTCAGCTACGATGGCAAGTTGGATCCCAAGTTGGATGCGCACTTCCAAGCCGCACTTCTGTACACGTCAGCCGATGGGCAACGTCGGGTGCGATGTATCAACGTGGTGGCGGCTGCCAACGAAGGGGGAATGGATACCATGAAGAGCATTGACCAAGATGCGGTTATCGGTCTTGTTGCCAAAGAGGGTAAGTTTGTCGATCCAGGGTCTTGATTCGCTTGCTGACCAAACAGCCGCCTCGAAAACGTTGGACAAGTCGCTTAAGGATATCCGGGCGAGCGTTATGGAGAAAACGGTGGACATTCTTAGTGGCTACCGTAGGATTTTCTCAGGGTCTCATCCGCCGGGACAGTTGGTGCTGCCGGAGAACCTGAAGGAGTACTCGATGTTCATGCTGAGTTTGGTCAAATCTCGGGCATTCAAGGGTGGGTCTATATTCTGTGAACCAGTGGAGAATCGAAGCTGATAAGTGACGCGCAGGTGGACACGAATCTTCTGACCGCCGCGTACATGACATGCGGATGATCCGGTCGATTGGATGTACAGAGCTGTCACTGTATCTGTATCCCAGGATTGTCCCAATCCACAACATGCAGCCCGAGGATGGTTTCCCGAACGAGAGAGGCCAACTGCAGGTTCCCCCGGCGCTACGGGCCAGCTTCTCGAAGGTCGAGGAAGGCGGAGCATATCTGATAGACAACGGGCAAGTGTGCTTGCTGTGGCTGCACTCGCAAATATCACCCAACCTCCTCGAGGATCTCTTCGGGCCGGGCCACGCATCGCTGCAATCACTCAGCGCGCAGATGTCCTCACTCCCAGTCCTGGAAACACACCTCAACGCGCAAGTGCGCAACCTGCTACAGTACTTTTCCGAAATCCGCGGGTCAAAGGCCGTAACAATCCAACTGGCACGCCAGGGCATGGACGGCGCCGAGTACGAGTTTGCGCGGCTACTGGTGGAAGACCGGAACAACGAAGCCCAAAGCTACGTCGATTGGCTGGTGCACCTGCATCGACAAATCAACCTGGAGTTGGCGGGTCACCGACCAAAGGACGAGGTGGCGGGAGAAGGGACATTCTCTACACTGGCGGCGATGCGCACGCCATACTGGTGAGAATCTTTTTTATTCTTGAACAACCAATTGCATTTGATGCATTTCTGTACTACTTCCCAACGTTAATAATTGGAACATCTGCGCAAGCTAGTTAGCTATCCAGCTCGTGCTCGTCGAGCAATTTTCCTAGCGTAGAAATGGGTAGCGTGCGATAACAAAGTTTATTGGAAACATGTTCTGGGCGGTAAACAGCCGACGAACTGGCGGAGTTATGACAGACCGCGGATATGACAGTCTCGTCCTTGGGTCCAGAATAGCGACTGTCACGTGAGATCACTGCCCTGTCCTATGGAGAAACTGGAGAGCACCGGAGGACTACGGAAGAACAGTAAGCAGTAAGCCAGAACAGGTTAGTTGGTATTCTGTAGCCTACAATGACAGCCGTTGTCTTTATTTGCCATCGTTTATTCGGGTTTTGTGGTGTGTACTCAGTAGCCATTGGATTTACAAAGAAATACCTCAACGCGCGTCCTAAGCACATCAAACACCCCGAACCACAGGATGTAGAGAAGAGAAGACAAATACCCCCCGAGAACATCCCGAACATCAACAGATCCAAGATTTCGAACCAGAACCCCAAAAAATTGGTCTTTGGGGTTAGTCCTAAGATTCAGGTCCAGAACCAGAATCCTTGAGCCCGGGGGATGGTACAAAGCCCAAGAGTTTTAACATTATTGGGGTTTGGAGAGTATGTACCTAACTACAGGGTACAGTGTCTGGAAAGCAGCGGGTGCAAGTTTGGTTCCGGGATAAACACAAAGATCAGGACCAGATTCTGGAAAGGGTAAGCGGAGAGAGGGGGCGGTTATGGTCTGGACCGGATTATGCTAGGTTGATGCTTATTGGGTGGTGAGGGGTGGAGGTGATGATTAGTCAGGGAGATTAGGGCTGGTCTTTTTTTTTTTTTTTTTTTTTTTTTTTTTTTTTT